>NC_057806.1:197034938-197202745 GCF_018294505.1 Triticum aestivum | reverse complement strand
ATCTCTCTCCCTCTCTCTCACACACACAAACTAAGACTCCATCTCTCTCTCACACACACACACTAAGACTCCATCTCACACACACATGCTCTAGGCGGAGCATTTGTTCCTACCACCCTTCATCCAACCTTACCCGTATGATGAACAATCAGCTTTATTTACTTGCATAACATGGACAAATTCCACTTTACTTTAGTAGTCAGCAAACTTATCATCTGTACCCTTATAAAAAAACGAGTTGGTGGTGATGGTGTGCCTGCCATCTTGTAATACAGACCGTATGATCTATATCTAAGGATAGAAAGCAAACTATGATAATTTTACAAAAGATACCCGCACCTCTCTCCACATCATTATCTCCTGCAACCTCATTTCTCAGCAATTAAAAAAGGAATAAGTCTCTGGAACAATCTAGCATGCATGGTGGCCGCTGCCGCCTGCCGGCGCCGTCCATCCCCATGCCTCCGCCCATTCCGACTACCAATCACCACCACGCTCCACTCCTCCTCGCCTTATCTCTCATGTTTCATTTTTTCGATGACATTCTCGAGATACCAGTTTTCCGATAAAATTCTCGAGATATCATTAGTTTTTACACATGGGATTACTCCTGCATGGGTCAATCACAACAGGTGTTCTGTAAAAAATGCATATTGATGTTCCGTGCAATGCACGAGAATCTTGCTTCTAATTATATAACGCAAATCACGAGCAGGAAGTGACATTTTTTTGACACAACCATGTTAACATGGCCACGTAAATCACTACTAAAGTAAATACCATTATACTTATATCCCGATGCAAACGGTTGAGTACATGTCCGAAGAGTAGAGTCGCACACACGCACTCTGTCTCTCAGAATCTCTCTCACACACACACCAGTTATGTGACGCCCACTTAAGCAAACACGTATGTTACAATTTGTGCACCCGCGGGTACACGTGATGCTGCGCATTTATTTAAGCCGGAAGGCGAACCCAAACAGTAGCTGCATTCATTCCCCTCCCGCCGCCTCTTCTCTGGTCGCCGTCGCCCGGTAGCCATGGGCTGGCCGAAGGTAACAACATACGCCATACTCCCGCCGGAGCAGCGCTTTAATATGGAAATTTTAGTGGCCATGCATGCATCTTTTTGTGCTAGCACTCCTATATAAGGGTTGACCGGTCGCTTCCTGCGGACGTGCGCGGGCGGTGGAAGAGGAAGGAGAAGGGAAGCGGGCTGTGGAGTAACGTTTTTTACCACAATTTCCTAGGAAACCAAGTGCAATAATTGAGTAGTTTTGCAAACTACTAGTACTACACCTGAAACAGTTCAAAACCTATACTCCCTTGCCAGTGCGCACTTCTCGCGTGAAACGGTCAGCGTCGCCCTGGAGCGTCAGTGCCGCATTAATGCCCGGCCAGAGCGGAGGCGACCTCTCACTGGCGCCGGCTTTGAAGTAGCGTGACGGCCGAGAGAGCGTTGCTTCTCGGTGCACGCGACTGCTCCGTGTCGAGACTGGCCATAGGCCCTGTTTGGATCCATGGGTTAGAGTTTGAAAGTGCAACTACCCCTAGGTGGTTTTGGTAATTCATAACAACATATAGCTCATTGAGCTAATACTATTCCAAGATGATTATTTCAGGAAAGCTCAATGATTGGCATGGCATGGATGTGAAAGTGGAACCCTCAAAATGCTAAGGACAATGGATTGGCTCAAGCTCAAAAGCTCAAGACTCTTCATTTTATATTTTAGTGATCCAAGATCACATTGAGTCCATAGGAAAAGCCAATACTATTAAGGAGGGATGAGGTGTTGCTTAATGAGCCTCTTGCTTCATGTGCTTAGTGATATGCTCCAAAAACCCTCAACTACTTTCCCATATCCACATTTTACCTAAACTCTAAGCCAAACTCGGTCCTACCGATTCTTCCTATCCGGCGCCACCGAGTTTCACTTGTCATTAGCCACTGCCAAACCCTAGCAATTCGGTTCTACCGATAAGGATCTCGGTCCCACCGAGATGGGGTTGCAAACTCTCTGTTTCCCTTTCGTAACTTTTCGGTCTCACCGAAAGAGCGAATCGGTCCCACCGAGATTGCAATGTAAACTCAGTGTTTCCCCTTTGTAACTTTTCGGTCTCACCGAGTTCCACTCGGTCTCACCGAAAGAGCAAATTGGTCCCACCGAGTTTGCCTGACCAACTCTCTGGTTAGCTAATTACCAAATTCGGTCTCACCGAGTTTGTGTAATCGGTCTCACCGAGATTACGTTATGCCCAAACCCTAACCGAATCGGTCCTACCGAGTTGCATGCCAGTCCCACCGAAATTCCTAACGGTCACTAGGTTTACTATTTCGGTCAGACCGAGTTTTCTGATTCGGTCCCACCGAGATTGGTAAATTGTGTGTAACGGTTGGATTTTGTGTGAAGGCTATATATACCCCTCCACCTCTTTCTCATTCGAGTGAGAGAGCCATCAGAACACACACACCATTCCAACTCATATGTTCTGAGAGAGAACCACCTACTCATGTGTTGAGATCAAGACATTCCATTCCTACCATATGAATCTTGATCTCTAGCCTTCCCAAGTTGCTTTCCACTAAAAATCTTCTTTCCACCAAATCCAAATCCTATGAGAGAGAGTTGAGTGTTGGGGAGACTATCATTTGAAGCACAAGAGCAAGGAGTTCATTACCTACACACCATTTGTTACTTCTTGGAGAGTGGTGTCTCCTAGATTGGCTAGGTGTCACTTGGGAGCCTCCGATAAGATTGTGGAGTTGAACCGGAGTTTGTAAGGGCAAGGAGATCGCCTACTTCGTGAAGATCTACCACTAGTGAGGCAAGTCCTTCGTGGGCGATGGCCAAGGTGGGATAGACAAGGTTGCTTCTTCGTGGACCCTTTGTGGGTGGTTGCTTCTTCGTGGACCCTTCATGGGTGGAGCCCTTCGTGGACTCGCGCAACCGTTGCCCTTGGGTGGAGCCCTGTGTGGACTCGCGCAACCGTTACCCTTCGTGGGTTGAAGTCTCCATCAACGTGGATGTAGGATAGCACCACCTATCCGAACCACGGGAAAAACATCCGTGTCTTCAATAGCGTTTGAATTCTCCAAACCCTTCCCTTTACATTCTCGCAAGTTGCATGCTTTACTTTCTGCTGCCCATAAACTCTTTGCATGCTTGCTTGAATTGTGTGATGATTGCTTGACTTGTCCTAAAATCTGCCAAGAACTAAAATTGGGAAAAGGTTAAGTTTTTATTTGGTCAAGTAGTCTAATCACCCCCCCTCTAGACATACTTTCGATCCTACAAGTGGTATCAGAGCTTTGGTCTCCATTTGCTTGATCTCCCTAGCTTTTGGTGGTCATAGCCTTGGTTTCACAACCTAGGAGAGTATGGCGTCTAGCAAGGGAAATTATCACCGTAGAGGTCCTTACTTTGATGGTACTAATTTTGCTAGTTGGAAGCATAAAATGAAAATGCATATTCTTGGACATAACCCCGCTGTTTGGGCTATTGTGTGTGTTGGTTTGCAAGGTGACTTCTTTGATGGGAGAGAACCAAACCGTGAAGCTACCGCGGATGAGTTGAAGATGTTGCAATACAATGCTCAAGCTTGTGATATTCTCTTCAACGGATTATGCCCCGAAGAATTCAACAAAATCAGCCGCCTTGAGAATGCAAAGGAAATTTGGGACACTTTTATTGATATGCATGAAGGTATCGACTCCGTCAAGGAATCCAAGTTGGATGTGCTTCAAAGCCAACTTGACAAGTTCAAGATGAAGGATGGTGAAGGTGTCGCTGAAATGTACTCTAGGCTTGCTCTCATCACAAATGAGATTGCCGGCTTAGGAAGTGAAGAGATGACCGATAGATTCATCATCAAGAAGATCCTAAGAGCCTTGGATGGAAAATATGATAACGTGTGCACATTGATCCAAATGATGCCCAATTACAAAGATCTCAAGCCAACGGAAGTGATTGGAAGAATTGTTGCTCATGAGATGTCACTTAAGGATAAAGAGGAACTTCACAACAAGTCAAGTGGTGCCTATAAAACCTCATGTGAAGCCCCTACATCATCAAGTGACAAACAAGACTTCAATGAAGAATTGAGCTTAATGGTGAAGAACTTCAACAAGTTCTACAAGAGTAGAAGCAAAGATAGAAGCTCCAAGTCAAGGTCCTACAATGACAAAAGATCTACTAGTCGAGAGAGAAACAGTTACAATTGTGGAAGACCCGGACACTATTCCAACGAGTGTACGGCTCCCTACAAGAGAAGAGAAGATTCTCCAAAAATAAGAAGCAAAGGATCACCACCAAGAGAGAGAAGGAGTAGAGATGATCGTTATGAACGAAGATACTCACGGAGAAGCAAGAATTCGGAAAGGAAGGAAAAATCATCAAGGAGCTACACAAGACGAAGACATCAAGCTCATGTTGGTGAATGGGTATCCGGCTCCGACTCCGACAGCCACTCCGAGAGAAGTTATCACTCCGACTCCGAAGATACTCAAGATGAAGGTGTTGCCGGTCTAGCACTTGTGTCAACCAACTCCTACGACATATTTGACTCACCAAATGAAGGAATTGGAAGATGCTTCATGGCCAAAGGTCCTAAGGTAACACACCCGAGTATGTTGATTTCAATAGTGATGAAGATGACTTGTTAGGTGATGGTTTGCTTGGTGACAACTCTAGTGATGAATACTATGATGAAAGACCAATTAATCATGCTAATCAAGATAAAACGAATGAAAATGATAAGGAGAAGATTGAGGCTCTAACTGAAGAACTAAAAACTCTTAAGTTAGCTCATGACACTATCTTCGAAGATCATCGAGAACTTTTAAGAGCTCATGAGAAGCTACGCTTTGAAAAGCTCAATCTTGAGCAAGAGCATGAGTTCTTAAAGGCAATCAATGATGATCTCCACAAGAAAAGTTCTTCTTACATTGCCAAGCGTTTACTCTTATCCACTTACATGCCTCAAGTCAAATCTAACAAGAAAGATTCTTCCGCTAGTAGTAACAATGATCATGCTAAACCCAATATTGTTGCTTCTAGTAGTTCTCTTGATTCCACTAATGATTCTCTTAGCCAAGTTACACTTGAGCAAGAAAATAGCTTATTGAAGGGAATTATAGAGAAATGAGTGTACAAAAGCCTTGCCGGGAGTAAGCAATTCGAGGAAATTGTGCGCAAGCAAGGAATGCACCGGAAGAATCAAGGTATTGGTTTTGAACGAAAGTTCAATGCCAATGGAGTTGAATGGAAAGAAGATCAATACCCCAAGACAAAGTTTGTCCCTCAACAAGAGAAGTTTTTCAAGGGGACACAAGCTCAAGATGATCTTCCACCACAAGACTACGAGCAAAAAGGCAAGGACAAGCTTCAAGAGGAAATTGATGCATTTGAAGAAGCTCCTAAGACCTTAGTCAAGTGGATTCCCAAGACTACCTCAAGTTCCACTTCAACAAGTACGACTACAACTCCAAGGATTCCCGTCAAGATGATGTGGATCCAAAAGAAGAAGAACTAGAGAGTTCTTGAGGGTGACTCCGCCAACATACTTCACTCTTATCATTTTGGCAAGAACAAGTGCAATCAACTTCCACATCTTGCACTAGTTCAAGGAGTCACAAACCCTCTTGTTGGTAAGACAAGGGACAAGAGCTCAAATGGATAGCTCCAAGAGATCTACATCAACATTGAGCATCCACATCTTCAATGTCTACATGAAGTCATCATCGACAAAACCCAAGGTTAGTTCATCCCTCTTAGGGGGGATATCACATCTAGGGGGAGCTTTACTCTAAGACTGGGCTAAAGCAACTCTAAAGATGTGAACAAAACAATGCTTTATGTAAAAGTGGTAACCCCACTTGAGTTTAAACGATGAGTATGACCTACGATCAAGTGTTCTCACTTGACTCCTAAGTCAATATACTCATATATAGATGACCTAGTCATCGCAAATTGCTTGATAGATGCTAGAATTGGTTGTGCATGATTTGCCACATATTTCATTTGCTATCTTATTGTGTGAGCATGCTGATTGCATATTTTACTCATTCGAGGACATCCACTTGTTGCTTTGATTGTTCGGCTTTATCTTCTTTTGCCAAGTGGATGGACAAGAATGCCTAAGAACCTCCTCTAGCTATCTATGCTTTTCTCGTCTCAAACTCTATTCATGCTACATCACAAAATTTGATCAAGTCAGATTCGAACCACTCTGTGTGAGGAGCACTCGGAGTCCCCGATTCGTCATAGACTTAAACTTCCAAAACCTCTTTATGATTCTCGGTCTGACCGATACTCCACTTTCGGTCCTACCGAGATCATTAAGTTGATCTAAGTTTTCAATCTCGGTGCAACCGATTTGAACCTTTCGGTCTCACCGAGTTTCAGTAACTGCACACAGTTATGAATCTCGGTGCCACCGAGTTGTTCAACTCGGTCACACCGACAGGGTCGGGCTATATATAGTCACGGGCAAAATTTGGAAATTTCTCCGAACCCCTTCGCCCGCGCGATAGCCTGCTCTGCCCCCGAGGTCTCCGGATTGTCTTCTCGCCGCCAGCAGCCTCCAGTTGCTGGTCTCCGTCGCCGTCAACGGGAATTCTGTCCCGCCGTTGCCGCCGTAGCAAGTCCACACCGAACTAGGGTATGGACTTGATCTTTGTGCTATTCCTCAATCTGATTCCTAGCACATTGTGATCGTATTGCTTCTGGCCACGTTTGATAAACTTCTATCCAGTCAAAACACTCATAGATTAGGTTTGATTCGAAAATTCTAGGTTTAGGTTTCCGCTGAAACCATCTCGGACCCACCGAGTTGAAAAACTCGGTCCCACCTATTTGGCTTATGCCATTGCACAAGTAAAACTCGGTCTGACTGAGAATTACTATCGGTGTGAGCGATTTATGAACTCAGTGAAACCCTAGCAGTCTCGGTGCCACCGAACTGTGACTCGGTCTGACCGAGTTCACTAAGTTTAGGTTCCAAAACTGCTTCGGTATCACCGAGTTTGAAAATCGGTAGATCCGAGATGATTTCAGTGGGAAACTAAAACTAAGTTTTTGGATCATTCTTTTTGCAAAAGTCTCTGCATTTTGTGATGCTCATCCACTCTATCTCCTCTATAATCTATTCACAGGGTCAGCAGTCAGTTTGCAGCATGTCAGACCAGAGTGACAGCCAAAACTTGTCAGAGCAGCAAGTGGTGATGAGTGAGGGCACTAGTCCCTCCAGTTCATCTGATGAAGGCAGCAGGAGCACTCCTAGCAATTTCCCAAAGGCTGCCACGAGACAAAGGAAGAAGAAAACCTCATATTCAGAAGATGAGGACTATGTGGCAGAGGAAGAGGCCACCTCCAAGAGAGTTGAGCCAGCTCAAGGCTCAAAGCCAGGCCTGAAAATCAAGAGGCCAGCAGGCAGGCAACCCATGTCAAAGGCTAGAGCCTCAACTGAGAAGCCTGCTCCCATTGAGCCCGTTGCAGCTGAGGGCAAGAAGAGGAAAGAAAGAGTGAAGAAGACTGTAGCCAGAGTGCTTGGGAAAGCCTCCATCATGGTAGAAGAGGAGGAGGAAGAAGCGGCAGCTGCACCAGCGCCCAAGGCAGCCAAACTTATGGGAGATGCCATAAGGTCAGGGGGAGCTGCATCCAAGCCCAAGGAAGCACCTAAGGCTGCATCTAAGCCTAAGAGTGCACCAAAGAGGAACACACGGAGAGTTCCTACAGCTGAGAAGAACAAGGCCCCAGTGCCTGAGACTGTTGCTGAGGATGAGGAAGAGAATGTCCTTCGGAAGCTCAAGCCCAAGATCCCACACCACAACGATGCTCATCCTGTGGCTGAGGATATGAAGCTCAGGAGAGACTCAGGGCTCAGGAAGTGGAGAGAAGCAGATCCATATGCTTCTAGGAGAAGGACTGCAGTGGACTACAGATTTCATACCAAAGAGCAGCAGGATTTCTATGAGATAGTGCTACTTGACAAGAAGCCAATCGTATGTGACATGAGATGGGTCGACTGGACCTATATCAAGGAGAATGAAGAGTACTACCCAGGAGTTCAGGACAACTTCAAGGCATGTGGAGTAGAGGACTTTGTTGGGCAGAAGCTCACAAAGTGGAACGAGGAACTGATCATGCAATTCTACTCCACAGCACACTTTTATCCGGATGGCAGGATCACATGGATGTCAGAAGGTACAAGGTACAACTCTACTGTTGAGGAATGGGCGAAGCTAATCAATGCCCCAGAGGAGCAAGCAGATGACTTGGACATTTATGCCAAGAAAAAGATGGACCACAACTCCATGTCCAACATGTACAAGGAGATTCCGAATGAAGCACTTGACACGTTCAAGTTTGGCTCAGTGCATTATCTGCTCTCAGGATTGCCTACGATCAACTGGATCCTTAGGCACACCCTTCTGCCCAAGTCTGGAGATCACAAGATGATCAGAGGTCACGCAATCAATTTGCTTCATGTTTTTGACGTGCCTCAAAAATTCAAAGTTATGAGCCTCATAGTGGAAACAATCAAAAGGACTGCGGCAGATCAGAAGAGGAGCTGTCGATATGCCCCTCAGATTCAGGAGCTCATCAACTCCAAGATGGGCACGGGCGTATATTTGTTGGATAAGGAACACCTGCCCATCCGTCCAGATTTCGAGGACAATGAAGTTGTTATGACAGAGAATGAACCATCATCTGCCCATGCACAAGCTCAGAAGGAGAAGGCGAAGAAGGAGAAAGCTGCCAGGATGCCTACTCAAGCGGAGGCATCTGATTACTTCCTGAAAACCAAACAAGAGCAGCTCAGTTACTTGATTGCGTCCACCCTACGAATTGAGCAGAGTATAGCCACCCTGACTCAGAACCAGGCAAGCTTAGAGAGGATCATGGAACAAAGATTCTATGACTTGGACATCAAGGTGACAGAGATACAGACTGCCGTGGAGCAGCTCCAGGACGACATGAATGAGAGGAGAGGCAGGACCATGACTCATGCTTTTGCGAGGGTGCCACGAGGTCCGAGGTCGTCTGCACTGCCAGTTGCTGACACCAGAGCTACAACGTCTGCACCAGCCACAACCTCCGTTCCACCAGCTCCAGCATCCACTTCAGCCTCGACTCCGACCACGTCTACCGAAGGCTTTGTCCTTGGAGTGATCCGGACTCCACCACCACCAGAAGATCAAGCCTGAGCGTCGATCTAGTGCTATGCATTTTCTAGGAACTTTTTGGTAACTTGTTGCCAAAGGGGGAGAAGATGTATAGATCATAGGCTTCGAGAGAGAGAGAGTGTTGCTTTTCTCTCTTGCTTTATTTGGTGTTTTTTTTCGAACCTTGTTTGCTTGTGTGTGAGATACTACGTTCTTATGCTTGTGAGACATCGATGATCATGTGTTTGATCATAAGCTACACTTAATGTTTGCTTAATGCTTGCTTAAATATTACCACTCTATCTATCGTTTGTGATCATTCACTATTCTTGGTGATGAGTGCATGTATTTCATTCTTATCATTTTGAGCGCTCCACCAAGATGTATGTGACATGGAAGAGTAACCCATGACTCTAACTCTTTGTGCATTTGCAGTCCAAAGCAAATTTTAAATATGCACAAATTTAGGGGGAGCTCTTACTTATCACATATTTCTCAAAGCGACGATATATTTCATGCTTATTATCTTTTGTCGAAGCTTTGATCTATATGTTGTCATCAATTACCAAAAAGGGGGAGATTGAAAGTGCAACTATCCCTAGGTGGTTTTGGTAATTCATAACAACATATAGCTCATTGAGCTAATACTATTCCAAGATAATTATTTCAGGAAAGCTCAATGATTGGCATGGCATGGATGTGAAAGTGGAACCCTCAAAATGCTAAGGACAATGGATTGGCTCAAGCTCAAAAGCTCAAGACTCTTCATTTTATATTTTAGTGATCCAAGATCACATTGAGTCCATAGGAAAAGCCAATACTATTAAGGAGGGATGAGGTGTTGCTTAATGAGCCTCTTGCTTCATGTGCTTAGTGATATGCTCCAAAAACCCTCAACTACTTTCCCATATCCACATTTGACCTAAACTCTAAGCCAAACTCGGTCCTACCGATTCTTCCTATCCGGCGCCACCGAGTTTCACTTGTCATTAGCCACTGCCAAACCCTAGCAATTCGGTTCTACTGATAAGGATCTCGGTCCCACCGAGATGGGGTTGCAAACTCTCTGTTTCCCTTTCGTAACTTTTCGGTCTCACCGAAAGAGCGAATCGGTCCCCCCGAGATTGCAATGTAAACTCAGTGTTTCCCCTTTGTAACTTTTCGGTCTCACCGAGTTCCACTCGGTCTCACCGAAAGAGCAAATCGGTCCCACCGAGTTTGCCTGACCAATTCTCTGGTTAGCTAATTACCAAATTCGGTCTCACCGAGTTTGTGTAATCGGTCTCACCGAGATTACGTTATGCCCAAACCCTAACCGAATCGGTCCTACCGAGTTGCATGCCAGTCCCACCGAAATTCCTAACGGTCACTAGGTTTACTATTTCGGTCAGACCGAGTTTTCTGATTCGGTCCCACCGAGATTGGTAAATTGTGTGTAACGGTTGAATTTTGTGTGGAGGCTATATATACCCCTCCACCTCTTTCTCATTCGAGTGAGAGAGCCATCAGAACACACACACCATTCCAACTCATATGTTCTGAGAGAGAACCACCTACTCATGTGTTGAGATCAAGATATTCCATTCCTACCATATGAATCTTGATCTCTAGCCTTCCCAAGTTGCTTTCCACTAAAAATCTTCTTTCCACCAAATCCAAATCCTATGAGAGAGAGTTGAGTGTTGGGGAGACTATCATTTGAAGCACAAGAGCAAGGAGTTCATTACCTACACACCATTTGTTACTTCTTGGAGAGTGGTGTCTCCTAGATTGGCTAGGTGTCACTTGGGAGCCTCCGACAAGATTGTGGAGTTGAACCAAGGAGTTTGTAAGGGCAAGGAGATCGCCTACTTCGTGAAGATCTACCGCTAGTGAGGCAAGTCCTTCGTGGGCGATGGCCATGGTGGGATAGACAAGGTTGCTTCTTCGTGGACCCTTTGTGGGTGGTTGCTTCTTCGTGGACCCTTCGTGGGTGGAGCCCTTCGTGGACTCGCGCAACCGTTGCCCTTGGGTGGAGCCCTGTGTGGACTCGCGCAACCGTTACCCTTCGTGGGTTGAAGTCTCCATCAACGTGGATGTAGGATAGCACCACCTATCCGAACCACGGGAAAAACATCCGTGTCTTCAATAGCGTTTGAATTCTCCAAACCCTTCCCTTTACATTCTTGCAAGTTGCATGCTTTACTTTCCGTTGCCCATAAACTCTTTGCATGCTTGCTTGAATTGTGTGATGATTGCTTGACTTGTCCTAAAATCTGCCAAGAACTAAAATTGGGAAAAGGTTAAGTTTTTATTTGGTCAAGTAGTCTAATCACCCCCCCTCTAGACATACTTTCGATCCTACAGAGTTAGTTTGAGCTAGTTGGGGCTCAAATATCCCTAAACTATCCAAGCATGAGGGTTTAAATTGGAGCAAGTTGCACCGAACCCACCAAAAAAAACTATCCCACCCATGAGGATTTAAACTGGAGATAGTTCTCATTGGGACCACTGAAAAATCACTTTTCTCTCTCCATGAAGTGCATTTATTGTCAATATAACCTTGTCACCCAAACACCTCTTTGGCTACAGTTAGTTCAGGGTTAGTCATGAGTTAGTCTAACCTCTAGCTAAGTTAGAGTATCAAACAGGAGCAGTATAGGACATGCAAGTTGCTCAAAGCATACAGGCAAATTCGTACGTGAAAGGATTTTTTTTCTTTTTGAAAACAGAACGTGAAAGGAATTTTTTTTAGAATGCTCTTGGCATGTCGCTAACATGTGATAGTTAACCAACCTCAATAGATGGCAGAAACGCCATCCCGCCGCACTTTGATAGAGACGAGGAGGGAGAAGCGATATAGGCTGCTGGATTACTCGAGATAGGTGTCGCACGGAAGCCAAGAAATATGGTGATAGCGTGGGTTAGCCATGTACTAGTATGATGTAACTACACTTGGCTGTCGTGTTTCGTACTCTTCCAGTCCACTGTGGAGACGATTGGTTAATTTTATATCGCTGAATAATATTAAATATTATGAGTGCAGACGCTCCACCATGAGGTTCCTTGCTCCTTCTCGGTCGTCCGGAATCTATGTTCTTCCACTCTATTTTTTACGTGAGCTTTGTTCATCCTTTTGCCAACACGCGAGACATCTAGCATCAAGGTGCACGTGTTATGATGAAGAACACGTGGGACTGGAACTACGAGACGAACATGTACCCAGGAGTGGGCGTACGAACCTGAGTAATGTAGCGCAGTAAGTGAAGTAGAAAGGCACAAATCATATGAACATGCGTGGCATATAGGGTGTGTTTGGTTGCGTTCTCGTCTCAGCATAGTTGTTCCCTCTTCAGGCATGCTCAACTCAACACCCCTCTTCATGCATGCTTCTAGTGTATTTGTGCTAAACTAGTGTGGACTCATGCACCCTCCATACACTCTACCAAACACCCAAAAGTAGGTCGAGAAGGGAACTCTTGGGCGGCATTTGTCTCTTACTACGTACTACCACTAAATGTTGTACGTGCAATGCACGGTGATGTTATGGAGTACGTGCCTAAGTACTCTACTACTACTATATTAGTTGGAGGCACATATTAACTTTTATATTTGTTTACGTGTATGCCCCGAGACCTTCCAACTAGACGTGTCTTTGTCTCCTTTTTTGCGGAAAACGTGTCTTTGTCTCCAGGTCGCACTTTGTATCGTTCATACCACTAAGTACTACTACGTGTGGTCTCCGACCCAGAGGTGGAAGAAGTGGAGACGCTCTACCACGCTGTTTATTTTACGCTGGGCTCTACCACGCTATTCATGTCCCACTCCTTTCGCTGATGTGTGGGACATCCAGCACGTGCCGTGTTTGGCACCCTTCGTCGTAAGAGTTAAAACGCTAGCATTCATCAGAAATAAAAATTAATTATAAATCGACAGTGATACTATTTTTTTGCGAACCAATCAGCAGTGATACTATACCTCGATATCAGAAAGAATACTACTCCGTTCGCCAACATGTGGGACGTCGACCATCCTGGTCCACTTGCCATGCACGCAGAACTCCAAGGGAGTCACCCAGGTCGTCGCGCCGCAGTAACAATGACTAATGAGTCGTCAAATCACAGGCCCACTTCCCACTTTGAAGTTGCTTGGACGAAGGAACCATCATGACTTTGTTGAATTCCGCTTCTTGAAGAAAACTATTGTACCAGCAGTACTGCTAGCTACAGTAGTTACTACAACAGAGGCCTCCTTTCATTCATAGGATAGGAATATGAAAATCATACGAAGTGAGATGACATGCATCTCAATTCCTATAGAGAAAGAGATGCCATTTGATGCTTAGGATAGGAATTTTTCCATTTAGTCTAGGCTAATGTACTGGTAATTTTCTCAAAAAACTACAGTAGTAACTAGTAGTACTGGTACATGCTCGTACTCAGACACACATACACACACACTAACTACTAGTACTACTACTTCTCACATGCTGGCCAGACGCCGTCGTTCTCCTTCCCGGCTTTGTCGGGGACACCCCACCGTGCTTGGATCTCCGCCGACCTCTCCGGAGCAGCGCGTGCGTCCTTTTCTTTCTTGCAGCGGCGGGCCTCTCTTTTCTTGAGTGCTTTCTGACTTTTCCGCTCCCTCTGTGCGGCTTTGGCCGCCTCTTGCTCTACCGCCCATTCGGCCTTGGCATCTTCAAATTCCTCCCACATAGTTGTGAGGTCGCGAGCGGCGATGAACTCGGCACGGCGGGATGCCATCGCTTCCCTACCATTTTGTGTGCGGTCGTGGGCGGCGAGGAACTCGGCGCGGCGGGATGCCATCGCTTCCTTACCGGTTATTGTGCGGCGCGGTGGCATGAACGACGCTTGGTGAGAGCTCTGGGCTGGAGTGGCCGGACAACCGTATAGTGCATTGGTTTGTCAAGAGCTCAAGGACAGAAGACGAAGCAAATTTGGATTCCCCTTCAATCCTGGTCATCGAACTTGTCTTGGTAGCTCACTTTGATCATTGTATCCGAGATATGGTGATTATACGGTCACTGGCTTAGCGTATAGCTCCGTATTTGTCTGGTTGACCAGTCAAACAGTCCGCATGCGCCTCATCAGCTCGTGTTCTTTATCTATCTACGCGGGCCTACCTGTCAATGGATAAAGAAATACTATAAAAACCAAAATTATGCTAGAGTCCGGACCGCTTCCGGAGCCCGCTCTCACCGCCCTGGCCCCTCAAGACGCCAGTTGCCCGCTGCATGCATGCATAGCAAGTAGTACTCCTTATGTGGAGGAGAGAGAGGCATTGACAAAGACAAGGAGTGGGCTCTGCAAGAGCCCGTCTCTACACGTGCTCCTAGGTATAAAAAAATAATTCTAAAAAAGGCATAAAAAACAATTGTGTCTTAAAAGAAGAAAGGTAAAAAACATTTGAGAGGAAATAGATAGAGAGAAAGTGAGAAAAAGTTGTAACCTGGGCATTACATGAGGAAGGAGGGAGTGGTGCACATGCCAAGTTCACTGGGCTGCCGTGTTTCACACTCCTCCATTGTAACAGTGGAGACAATAGCTTTCATCAAAAATAAACAATGAATACTCGTTGCTCGTCCTCTATATCGGAAAGAATACTTTCATTCGCTGACATGTGGGACGTCGACCATCCTGGTCCACCTGCCATGCACAAAATTATCCTGGTCTACCCCGGTCGTATCGCAGGCCCAACCTTTCCCACTGTAAGTTGTTCGGACGAGGGAACCATCATGACTTCGTTGAATTCCGCTTCTTCAAGAAAACTTACTGTACCCGCAATACTGCTACCACACGCGAAGACTGGACGGCACTGTACCACGTCATATCACTGAAACCCACTAGGCCAAACTAGCCCGCCTAGGTCATCTATTTTGGAATGGAGGGAGTACGTCTCTGCACTGCTATGATTTTGTGTTGCACGTCATATCACTGAAACCCACTAGGCCAAACTAGCCCGCCTAGGTCATCGATCTCTAAGCCTGCAATTTTAGGAGCTAGGGCTATTGGTCGATCGATGAGGGATAAGTATAAGCGTACCACGAGCTCATCAGCCCCAACGTTTCTCTTCGGTGAGTGTTTTGCAAGTACTATAGCTCGCACAGTAGCTAGCCTACTAACACCAAGAATCATCAAACAAGCCCTGCTGATATGATAAACAGTTCAAACTTACATCTAATCATGCCATATATTACATCAAAAGCTGGTGAGGATACATCTGTTTCCATAACTCAGAGAGGGTTCGCATGATTCACTATCAAACAAAAGTAGCAAGATCCGCCCACACAAGACAGTGCACTAGCCCTAAGATGGTTTGATAACACGCATCGTTCTGGTAATTAAACACAAGGCAATGCAAACTACCCTGAAGGATTAGCGTGACCAACTATTTCTTGTCATCGATCTCTCGGGCAATGACCACAGCACGGACAGCGGCATGGGAATCGATTTCTGGGGTGATGTCCGCAGGACTGACCGCGACATCGGAATCGATCTCTGGGGCAATGTCCACACGATGGACAGCGGCATCGGAATCGATCTCCAGGGTGATGCCAACAGGATGGGCCACGACATCGGAATCATCAAGGACGTCCACCGGCACCTGCGCAGCACTAACATATTAGCAAGCACATTGCAAATAATCAAAAACCACAACTATGGTAATAAGCCATTATTTTTTACCTTGTGCAGCTCACTGGGGGATCTCATCCCTCCGGGGGCCATCTCCTCGTCCTCGATGGGGGCCATCACCTTGCGAGGGGAATACTGCTTCTCAACGGCGACTATCTCCTCAAACTCGGTCTTGAGCCTCACATAGGTGGCAATCAGAGTTCCTGGGGTAGGCACGATGGGGCCATTGCTGTTCTTCCAACTTTCTTTGAGGAGTTCGTCCGCCAATGTCCTCAACTCTTGGGCTAGTGCTTGTTTCTTGTAGTTCTTCGTCTCCATGGGTTGGCCCGCCAACATGGTCAACTCGTTGGTCGGTGCTGCTTCCTGGAGATCGCTGTCTCTAGTGGGTTATCCGCCGGCAACTCTTTGCCTTGTGCTCCAGGATCCATCAATGAACTGACAAACAAAAAGCAATCGAAAGTAAACCACAATCACAATGAAAACGGGAAAAGAATAGGATGTGAGAATCGGTCGGTGCTTCGCAAAAATAAGATTCTTGGAATGAAAATATAGCAGCATAACTGATTCGCCCACCTTTCCTTTGTTGGTACAGAAGAAAAATGGCAGAAGTGAGTAGCCTGGAGTGAGGTTTTCTTCAAGAAAGGGAAGAGAGGGCTTGAACGAGCGTTCTAGTGAAATGATGGTTGCTTCGTCCAGTCCAACTTGGAGGCCACCTTACCACTGCTGGTAAAGGTGTGCATTTTGTGATATGACGGGTCATGACGGCCACACCGGGGTGACAGGTGAGTCTCGACTATAGCACCTCGCTGTGATTTGGTGGATGGCACGCGGGCCCGGATGCTTTGAAATATCCCGCATGTAGATAGAGCGGCTAGTCATATACTCCCTCCTTTCCGGTTTATAGGGCTCAATTCAAAATTTTCACCAACCAAGGTAGATGGTGAGTGGTGGAATCCTTTTTTTAATTTCCAAAAGCACCCAATTAATGCTCTTGTTTTCTTCAAAAATGTATGTTTACCAATGTATTAATTGCAATGCATGCGTGCATAAAGTACATGCATTGGTCAATTTTCTCTTAATACCTGCATGCAATTATTTAATGCACCTTGGAATCTGAACTTGTGATGGGGAACAATCAAATTGAGCCTTATAAAATGAAAAAACTAAGATTTTGAGATAAGCCCTATAAACCGGAAAGGAGGGAGTAGGAGTACTCAATATTGTGCACCGCGACCAAGGCGGAGAGGAAAATGGGAGAACTACGTAATTAATGCATGAGTTTAATTAGGGTAGTTTTGTAAAGTACGAGATACATTTCTCCAATCGCAAAATGCCTTGGTTCATGAGATTTGAGATTTGAGCCCTATAATCCGGAAGGGAGGGAGTACTGCACACGGTGTAGTCTAGTCACTTGTTGAAATCTCTAAAAAGGCAAATACTTCTTTCCAGTTTACAGGGCTATACTACTCCCTCCATCTAGGTGTGTAAGTCATCTTATGAAAACCAAATACATAGTCCCAAAACACTTAGGTGCGGTGCATTAACTTCTACCTTGTTTCTTGTTTCTTGACATATCAACCAATAAGAGATGAGAGGTGTGCATGCTTTTAATGACTTGCAATGGCTAGTTCATTGCATGCAATGCTATTAATTAGCAAATAAACATTGGTGACCCCAGGAGGAAATGGTGCTAAGCGCGTGGACCTATGTAGAATGAGTATCAACCAATGGATAATGGAGTTTAATTGTTAAACAATAGCAATTTTGTCTCATGCAAGAGCCTGGCTAGTACTCCAAGGAACCGCACCACGCGAGCATTCGCAACTGCCACGTTCGGGTTGCGCTTGGCTCTTCGCCTCTTCGAGAAGACGAACAATGATGTTACTCCTACTTCTACAGTATCGAATCCACTGCTGCATGTCCGTCCACCTCGTGCGGGAGGGATAGCATGTAGCGAAAGCTTCTACTTACTGCTCCTGCCTTTGCGTCTATGACAGGTGGGCCCAACAGGTGGTTGGCCCTCCTGTCATGCAGCCAAAGGCAGGTGCAGTTAAGGCACCGAAGCTCAGTCCGCGAGGGAGAGGGCGTTGTAGTAATCAAATTTCTCGGTCTTGTACGAGTTGATGAAGATAGGGGTTGCTTGCTTGCTAGGGTTGCTCACTACGTATATATAGGTCGGAGCCTTCGCGCTTGCTTGCTAGGGTTGCTCTATTCACACACTCTCATCCTCTCCAGATCTAAACAAGATAGGGGTAGTAACATTGTCTTTCTCCCATCAAAAAACACTGGCTTTCTATCCTCACCACTGGTTACAGATCCGTACGTATCCCCCTCCTCCGGTGAAGGGGAGGAGGGGCAGCGTTTAGGCCGTCGTCGACAGCGAGGGAGGAGACCCACTGCCGGCCGCACCGTTATCTCTGGCCGAGCGCCGGCGCGGGAGGTCCTCCGATCCCTTCGTTGTTGCCTGTGGGCGGATCCGGCCTCCCGCCGCCCACCTATCCACATCCCGACGACCTTCAGGTATATCTTTGTTCGAAACCGCCTTAGCTCTACTTCCCCAGCTCGCTACGTCGCTACATGTGCATCATTTTCTACCTCTCAGCCCCTCTCGATCGGATGGTCCAACGTCACATATTTTTTTCTTCTATTGTTAGAGGTAAAGCTACTTCATGGAGTCGAATCTTGTACTACTTGGTTCAAACAAGAAATAAAGTGGGGGTGGGGGAATTTAGTATGTACATCGGACTTGGTACAAACAGGAAGGAAAGGGGGTGAAAGTACCACGGACTGGTCATCCAACCGGTCTCTTGGTCGAAAAGGGAAATACAGGGGTAACGCTGTACACAGTGGTATGACCAGGACTAGATTTGCTATCCACACATAGGAGTAGGTGGCTAGAGTGAACAAAAATGGGACCAACCCAGATATGTTTCTTGGATGTTTGTTTCTTGGGGCAACAAACTATGAATCACCACTTTATGCCCCTGTTTACGTACATGGTGCTGGACTGCTGGTGCACCCACTGTCCCATGCCCTTATACCAAATGTTTAGGCTCTGTTCGGAATAAAGGGGCAGAAAACATAGGTCTTGATGAAAATAGAGGAATAGGAAAGGAATGTAGGTATAAAACTATGGAACAGCGAACCGGAGGAAACTCTCAAGAGAATGTGTTCGGATGGACTACAAAATGTACAGATTTGTTTTTTTAGAGTAGCATGCTTGGCAGTATGAGATGCTATTTGTTCATTCAGCTGCACAGTGACTACTCTTGTCCTCACCTCACGTACCACACATAGGTTGATTTTTTTATTCCGGCAACACAACACAACAACATGTCTAACGCATGGCAGCGAGCGCCTACCTCGGGCTTCCGCCCAAAGAATGAGCAGCGCGTGGATGTTTCTAATCCTATGGAATCAATACTACCAGACCAGCTTTCCTATGAAACACTATTCACCTTTCCCGTGTTCTGAATGGTTGGAAGGGAAAGAATACCAGGGGACTACATGAATAAGCTTTTTTTTCTCAGGTTGGTACGGGCCTAAGGCCTTCATCCATATTAGTTTGTTGTCATCTCTATTTGTATCGTGCTACTGTCATGAGAAACTCCTTTATCTTTGCACGTTAAAGTTTTGCAACCTATGATAAATGGCAATGCTTTGAGTGTTGAGTTGAGCCAATTGGCACTGATTAAATAAACTAATACCTCTCTTTAAGCAAGACTACTATGTTGCTAACTTTACCCATTAAGATAATGAGGGTGCTTCTATTTGTTAGTGTATGTTTCATAAACTAGTCCCACTATTACAGTAATCTCACTCTCTCAATATATGTGCCAGCAGGGATGCTCGATTTTGGTGGAACTGCACAAAAACTTTGGGTGCTTCATTGCCTCGACAACTTCCGTCCTTTCCTATCAGTCGCTAAACTCCGCATGCTTTCTTCCTTTGTTGTCAGTCGCTTGGCTTATCTCGGCTTCCAGTCAAAGGAAATAGTAATTGATATGCTACCTCACACAGGTTGGTACTGGTCTTTATCTTGATTATTGTGCCTATCATATGTATTGGTAATTTGGTATTGTGCTACTGTTTGCCGATTTCATAAAGGAGTAATTTGGAGCCTGAACTCGCAGGCAAATCATTACATTGGGTGATTTTAGTAGAACTGCACAAAATGATCAGATGTTGACAAGAAGTGCCTATATTCATTCGAGTATCAACCGGCGTCAACCAATTGTCAAACTCCAAGTGTTAGGAGAGTGAACGCCAAAAATATTGCTTGGTGCATAGCCCAGAAAAACGCAGTCCAGTCTTTGGTCCCAACTTGTGCCTTTTGGTTATCGGCACATATGGTAGCGAACTATATGGCATGGAGTCTAAAGATTCCAGACAAGTTGGTTGACGCTTATATTCATCTGGCACTTAATCAGTCTGCACGCCAAGGATGCTCCATTTCAGTTGAACTGCACAAAAAATTTGGGTGGTTCATTTTCTCAACCGCCTGCTTTCTCGTCTGTAATGTAGAATTTTGGCGAGATACAGGACCAAGATGAGCCAGTAAACTGGTTGGATGAAAGTAGTGGCCAAGTTGCTCAAACCTCCCTCGGCACGAGGCCACTATTTGAGGATAAACCTACAAGCAAAGTTCAGATTGTCTGTGCTGCCTCTTATGTACTCGAAAGTTTACTCGTACAAGAACTAATTTTAGCAAGAAGTACCTCCGATTGAACACCATTTACCAGTCCGTACCCTAGGTAATTAAAGTTCGTCCATGGATCATATTGGCTGTGATCTCAATCATTTGGATGTATAAACATACTGAACATGTGTATATCTGAATCTTTTTGTAAATTATGTATGAATATTGTCGTGTGATCTATCAATCATTTGGATGCATAGATATGCTGAGCTTGTGTATATATGAATCTTTTGAGTTGTTGATTGTGAATATGGGCTATGGATATGAACGTGTCCTGTGAACTTGAGTTTGATATGAATGTTTACCTTTTCTATTGTATTTGTGTGTGAACTTGTTAGTGTGCCTACTTTGGGGTATAAAACGCAGGTCTCTTATAAAAGTAGTGCCGTGTCCAATTTATGTTTTCCCTTCTAACCACAGTATATATATTTATATTATTACTATTATCGTATATTTTTTAGAGACTTATATATACATTATAAAAACATCCCAACTTATAAAAGTAAATGTTTAACGGAAGTTGGCAAGGAAAATCCTGGTTGTTTTTGACTCACAGGCAAGGAAAATCTTGGTTGTTTTTGACTCACACACCAGGAAAATCCTGGTGATTGAGAAGATTTTAAGGACCAATTTAATAATAACGTTCTCATTTTTATTTTGAGCAATAACTCACTGATTTCTTAATTATATATATAAAAATGTGCCTCTCCGGTTTATTCTTTGATATTAATCGCTCCTTCTAACATAACATTATACGTATATATAACGAGCCCACCTAATACGTGTATTTCAAGGAAGTGCAAATGGGCTGGGATTTCTTAGAAAATATAAATGGGCCTGATTGATGCGAAATTATTTGTTCACCCAGCCTAGCAAATGGACTGTACATTCTAGAAAACATGGGTTAAATATATGCCACATTTTTGCAGGCTGACATGTGGCGCAATAGGTCGAAGCCTACGCAGGGCATTGTCAACTTGGTCAACAAATGATTGTGTCATCCACAGCCATTGGATTTATATCCAACGGCCGGCATGCACCTTAAATCTCTCGTCTTCTTCCTCCAGCGCCGCCGGGACCGCCTGGTCCGGCCTCCGGCGGCTAGCGGCTCTGCTTAGCACGCATCGCTGCAAAGCGCTACCCCACCGCCGGCCAGGCTATCCCTCCACCCCTCGACACCTCTTGTTATTCTCCACGGACTACAGCCCCACGCTGCAATAGAACCAGTTATAACCCTTCTCCTCCTCTCAATCTGCGACTCCACTGCTGCGTTTTCCCATCTCCGAGTCGTTCCCGTCCGGGGCCTCGCCGTTGTCCACCGCCTCGCTGCGTTCGGTGCGGCCTGGTCAACAAACGAGAGTCATCGGAAGAGGACTTTACGTGGAGAGCCTGACGACTGGGACCCACAAGGTCCATGGTCGCACGCAAGGAAAGTTCCTCCTTATTAAGCTGAAAAAAATGTTTCCTCCACCTGACAGCTGGGACCCATCGGATGTATCTTCGCACGGAAGGAAGTTCCTCCTTGTTTTGCAAAAAAAATATTCATCCCGTTGACAGCTAGGACCCGTCAGATTTGGTGACTGACTTGTGGGCCTACTAAGCGGATGTGTACAATTAGTCGTATACTTTGTCTGTTTGCTGCTGCTGTTGTTTTCAATGTACAATCAGTAGTATATTTTATCTGTTGGTTGAATAAATATGTTGTTAGAACGACAAACACAATGTTTTGGAAGTCGTTGCACGGTTCGATCCTTTAGTGCCCCGTACCGTACGTAGCGCATACTATTTATCGTACGGAACACTTTTTTTTTGAAACTCAGAACACATTTTCCACTTGTTGATAACATGCAGCCCACTGATGAAGGCCCAATAGAGAAGCCCATAATTAACTAGAAGGGAGGCTCTCACATGAATCCGGCCCAGGTACATGCTCATGGTCCCCTAAACATAAATAAGTAAATAAATAAAGCTAAATGCTCATGCACCAGTTCTTTGGGAAAATAGCTAGCCCAGTATTTCTTTTTGAACAATACCCAAGCTAGGCCTATTTGTTTTCTCCAAATTACTGGGCTGCAAATCTTTCAAGACGAGGAGGGATGCATTCCGGCCTAGCTTAAGATTATGGTCAATGTTTGTTAAAAGTAATATCAAAAGGGGTTGAAAATTCCAAAAAAAATTATAGCAAATGGGATATAAGTTTCTTTTTTTGTTTTTGTTCTTCACTGATATCTTATACGTATTTCATTGGATTTAACATGACATAGTACTAATTTATTTTTAAATTTGTTTTACCATGGCTATTAATTTTTGGATTAAGAATATTTCGTTTCCCAGCAAAAATTTGCGAATTTTCAAAAATTCACACATATTTAGTTAATTTTTTGACCCTGGTACTGACCAGAAAATGGCCAGCAATTCTAAAAATGGAAAACGGGCTGCAATAAATTCCATATGAATTAGAAAATGAGTAAAAAATATAAAAATAATAGCAAATGGGCTGTACACGCCACGGATTTCGAGGCTGACTTGTTTACGAAAGGCTTTGTCAGTGAACACACGATTCTAGCAGCAGTTAGTGTTGGATGTCCATCCAACGGCCGACATGCTTCTTTAATCTCTGATCTTCCTACTCCAGCCACCTAAACTAGCGCCGGCGGGACTGCCTGCTCCCTCCTCTTGTGGCTCGCTGTGATGCCGTTCAGGCTTCCCCGGCCCACCCTACTCCCTCCGCTGGCCTGGCCGCACGCAATCAACTGCCTCCTTATTACGCGAAAAAAATGATTCCTCCCACTGACATCTGGGGCGCACCAGTTGGGAGGCTATCCTGTGGGCCTACTAAGTTGATGCGTACGCATGGCTTGTCAACTTAGTCAACAAACGATTCTAGCAGCAGTAACCGTTGGATTTGAATCGAACGGTACTGCTGCTTCTTCAATCGCTGCTCTTCTTGCACCAGCCGCCCAAACCAGCGCCGGGGAGACTGCCTGCTCCTGCCTCCAGTGGTCGGCTGTGCTGCCGATGAGGCCTCATCGCCCCCTACTACTCCCACCGCTAGCCAGGCCCTGCGGCGACGGCAGCCTCACACCGTAGCCGAACCAGTGAACCCTCGTACTCCTCTCCGCGTGGGCATCCACTGCCGCATCTTCCCCGGCTCCGCGTCGTCCCCTTCCTAGGCCTCGCCGTCGTCCACCACCTTGGTGCTCTCGGCGCGGCGTGGTCAACGACATTCTATCGGAAGAGTACTGTACATGGAGAGGCTGACAGCTGGGTCCACGGCCACAGCCCAGTTTTTTTGTGATTTGCCAAGTAAGTCGCTTTGTCAGGCCTGTTGGGCTGCAAATCTTTCAAGACGAGGAGGAGAGCTTTCATTCGGCTGGCCGAGAAAATGGCCCATCAGTAATGAGAAATGGGTTGTGCATTTTTAAAACACATCAAACCGGCAATTAGTTTCAAATATCTTTTTTTCATTTCGAGATTTGAAATTACATTAATTTTTATGCGTGGAGAATTTGTTGGATTTTATATTCATATACATTTATTGTTAGAATCAGTTTGAATGTGAGTCGAAATTTCGGGATTAAAAACAGTTCGGACCACACCGAAATATGCAAAATTTTGTATAATTTTTTAACCGTGGCCACAATATGGGCTGTAATGCTAACAAAAAGAATATGGGCTCCAAAAAGAACCTTAATAATTAGCAAATGGGCTGTAAATTATTAGAAATAATGGCAGATGGGTTGTATGTCGTTTCCCACAGATTTGAGGCTTTCCTAAAAAAGGTTGACGCACAAGCAGTGACTGTTGGATGGCCATCCAACGACCGTCGTGCTTCTTCAATCTCTTCTCTTCTTGCTCCAGCCGCTCAAACAGACGCCGGCGGGACTGCCTGCTCCCTCCTCCCGCGTCCGGCTCTGCTGCCGTGCAGGCCTCACCGCCCACTGTACTCCCATCGCTGGCCTAGCCATCCCTCTACTCACCCACACCTGTTGTTATTCTCCGGCGACGGCAGACGAACCAGTAAACACCTATACAGTCGTACTCCCCTCCACGTGGGAAACAACTGTCGAGTCTTCCCTGCCTCTGTGTCGTTCCCTTCCTAGGCCTCGCCGTCGTCCACCGCCCTGGTGCTCTCGACGCGGCCTGGTCAACGTGGTCAAAGACCGACATGCATCTGAAGTGGACTTTAGGTGGAGAGGCCGACAGCTGGGTCCACGGTCGCATGCAAGGAAATGCCTCCTTATTACGCACAAAATAATGATTCCTCCACCTGACATCTGGGACCCACCGAAAGGGCCTCTGTATTTCGCGAAAAAAAACGTTACCGCCGCTGACAGCTCGGACCCACCAGCTATATCTTCGCACGCAAGGAAGTGCCTCCTTATTACGCACAAAAAATGAATACTCCCCCTGTTAGCTGGGACCCAGTATAGTGGCAGGCTGACTTGTGGGCCTACTAAGTTGACGGGGACGGAGGGATTTGTCAACTTAGTCAATATGCACGATTCTAGCTCCAGTGACCGTACGATGTCCATCCAACGGCCGTCGTGCTTCTTCAACCTCTGGTCTTCTTGCTCCAGCCGCCCAAACCAGCGCCGGTCGTGCCTCGTGCTCCTGCCTCCCGTGGCTGGCTGCGAGGCGGCGGAGGCCTCACCGCCCCCTACTACTCCCACCGCTGGCCAGGCCATCCCTCTACTCACCCACACCCCCTGTTACTCTGCGGCGACGGCAGCCTCACACAGCAGCGAACCAGTGCCCTCGTATTCCTCTATGCGTGGGCATCCACTGCCGTGTCTTCCCTGGCTCTGCGTCGTCCCCTTCCTAGGCCTCGCCGTTGTCCACCGCCCTGGTGCTCTCGGCGCGGCATGGTCAACGTGGTCAAGGAACGGCTTCCATCGGATGTGGACTGTACGTGGAGAGGCTGACAGTTGGGTCCACGGCCGCAACATGGAAGTGCCTCCTTATTACGTGCAAAATAATTATTCCTCCACCTGACAGCGGGGACCCACCGGACGGGCCACCATATTTTGCCCCCCTGACTGCTGGGACCCACCAGCTACATCTTCACAGGAAAGGAAGTGCCTGACAGTCGAGACCCACCTGGTCGAAGCGTACGCAACATTGACATTCTGGTCGCGAACGTGTACGTACATACTGGTCGATGTAGAGGCGCGCACGTGTCGTAGTAGAGGCGCGCACGTGTCATAGTAGAGGCGCGCACATAGCATGTACACGTACGTACAGCGGCCTGGGTGCAAGAAAGAAAATACGGCCACGTATGTGTACATACGGGCGGGGTCTCGAACGCCTACTCGTGCATGCGTACGGCGAGGGCTCATGTACATGGCTGGGTCGGAACGGAGAAACAACATTGTCGTCGTGTTCATGGGTCGGAACGGAATGTGTGGTCGTGTTCATCGGGAGGGCTTGGACAGAAGAGGCGATGGAAACGAGGCCTGGCGTACCGCACAATGGAGGAAACGGACCTCCTACGGTCGAAACGGGGGTCCTGTTGATCGGGAGGGGTGTGGCGTACCGCAAAATGGAGGAAACAGACCTCCTACAGTCGAAACGGGGGTCCTGTTGATCGGGAGGGGTGTGGCGTACCGCAAAACGGAGGAAACGGACCTCCTACGGTCGAAACAGGGGTCCTGTTGATCGGGAGGGGTGTGGCGTACCGCAAAACGGAGGAAACGGACTTGTGTTGGAGCTCTACGGTCGAAATGGGGGTCCTATTCATCGGAGGGGTGTGGCGTACCGCAAAACGGGACTCCACGGGATACTGTTCATCTCCACCGTCGACCCCTCCAGCCTCCACGAGCTACTGTTCATCCACCGTCGACCTCCTCCAGCCTCCACGGGCTCCTGTTCATCCAGCCTCCACCGCGCGCTACTCCACCGGCTACTGTTCAACCACCCCTCCATCATCTACTGTTCATCCAGCCCTCCACACCACGGGGTCCTGTTCAACCACCCCTCCACGGGCACCCCTCCACCGTCTACTGTTCATCCTGCCCTCCACACCACGGGGTCCTGTTCATCCACCCCTCCACGGGCACCCCTCCACCGTCTACTGTTCATCCAGCCCTCCACCACACCACGGGGTCCTGTTCATCCAGAGGCAACGCCACCGCTCACTGTTCATCCAACCCCCCCCCCCCCCCGCAACGCTCACTGTTCATCCCATCGATCGGCTTCAGTTAGCAGCAGTAGCCAAAGAATCACTCGATCGGGTTCAGTTAACAGCCATCGATCGATCGCTCGGGTTCAGTAATGCATAGCCTGCAGTGCAATCGCTCAGGTTCAGTTAGAGCCCAACGCCTCGCTCGGGTTCAATTTGAGCCAACGCCTCGCACACACGCACGTACGTGTACGAGAGAAACGCGCATCGCTCGGCCCCCGACCTCCCACCGTAACGGGGAACTCCCCGAAATTTTCCTCCCCCTCGCTTCTACCACGGTTTTTTCCGTCATGGATGGTCCAAAGAATGTCATGCAGCTGCGTCTCCGGCCCGCCCAGGACGAAAAGCCCATTTTCTGTCATGATTTTTTTGTCATAGAAGTAGGAGCCCACCACATCTATGATGATACTGGGTTTTGTCACAATTATCGTCATAGAAGTGTCATATGTATGACATTCATTCAACCCAAAATGTCACGGATGTGTCTTTTTTTGTAGTGCAAGGCATTTCATCTTCGGTCTACAACAACAACGACGAGTTCGATGCCACGAACAACTCCAATGACGCCAAGATGCATGCTCAAATGGAGGAGATCAAAGCCCTCATCAAGTCCTACAAACGGTCTTCCTCATCTTCGAGAAGACGCTCAAGAGCGCATGCCTCCGAGCTACCATCTCCGGCAAAATCACATCGGCATCGACACCATCACCAACAAGGACGTGAAGGTCAAGAGCTCAACACCAACAACCGCTCAATGACTTCACCATCTCCTTGGCATCTTCGCCAAGCGACTTCAAGGCATCTTCGCCTATGGACATATGGCATCTTCGCCCACAAGCACTTCATGAGAAGCTCCCCAAGCTCAAGTCTGCGACTTCCACCAGCTACTACGACCTCGACACCAACCATGAGATTCCTTTCTATGGGACTCTAGAACCCGAGGAGTATCTCGAGTGGGAGTATTTGATAGACGACTACCTCAAGCTACATCAAGTTCCTCCCGAAGATCAAGTGAAGTGTGCCATAAGGAACTTCCATGACTACGCGTCTACATGGTGGCTTCACGCACCTTCGGAGACCTACGACATGAGTTGACCCAAGACGAAGAGAGCTTTACGGCGAGAGTTCGTGCCTCCAACCTACACGGAACAACTCAACTTCAACGCCAATTGGAGAACACCATCCAAGGATCCGAGTCCATCGATGAGTACTTCAAGGAGATGAAGATTGCCTTGCAACGAGCTGGCGTGGACGACCTCATTTCGATGAAGTTCCACTTCATGATGGGATTGCACAACGACACCTCCAAGACTCTCTTCCTCGAGAACTACAAGTCCCCCGACGACTACTACATTGGTGCTCTCAAGGCGGAACAAGAACTCATGAAGGCCAAAGCTTCTCCACCCCAAGCTCACTTCGTGACGACCAAGCTCCATGAGAACAAGCATGAGGCTAGTACCACCACGATGTCCAAGCCCGACGAGCTCCAAGACGATGCTCCCAAGTTAAACTTCACCTCCATCCCTCTTTGTGGCATCGATGGTGCCGAGTCTACTTCGACTTTTTTCAAGACGATGCAGCGACGACTACGACTACGGAGCCATTTGAGGACCAAGCTTTGAAGGCGAGCGACATAGTGACCAGCAAGGATGGTGCTTCCATCTTAGGAGGCGAGAGTGATGATGTGCCATCTTCAGACTTCATCCACGGCGACGATGATGAGATGGTTGAGCATGGGATTTTCCCTTTGACCACGACGACGTATGATGACTTGAGTGACTTGTGCCACCATATTGAGAGTGAGAGTGACTTCACCACTAGCCCCATATATGATGTGTTGCATCAATTCCCATGTGAGGAGAGCCACAACCCCCACCACTTGAGTGAGGTGAGTGACTCCACCATACGTGAGATTGAGTGCACCTATTTTGAGGGAGTGAGTGAACCACCACATAGAGAGAGTGAGATAGTTGATAGGTCATGTGAGGCCATTTGCATTTCTAACAAATTGACCTCTACCTCTATTGTGTCTACTCATTTGGTGCTAGGTCCCATGTATGATGACGTGCCGATTCGCGACGACTACGTCCTAGCTTTAGATAAGACGATGGCCATGGTGGAATATGATGCACCCCCCACATGGTTCCATAAAGATGAAGATGACCACCATTTGGTCTTTCCCACCTCACCTACACCACTTGAGTGGAATGAGAAGGGTAACATAGGTGACGGTGATGCTCTAGTCCCACTAGTGGACATTCTTGACATTGATTGCTTGCATGATGTTAATCCCCCTATTGACATGCTTCATGCTAGTATGATTCCCCCATGCGATGATTTACCCATTTATGATGAGTATGATGATAGCCATGTGGAGTCTATTAGTTGTGATGCCATGTTACATAGGATTTCTTGTGCTAATTCTCTTGGTCACATCATGTTTGCCAATCTGCTTGACTTGTCATATGCTATGCATGAGATCAATCATATGTCATATTTGCAATCTCTTCATAGTGACTATGCATATGCTATTAATATAAACCCAATTTTCACATATGGCATAGATGACAAGCCTATGGTTATTGGCATTTGTTTCCCTTGTGATGATATTGACATGCTACCTTTGCATCATTTATCTCATATGCCATGCCATAACCACCTAGCTTCGGATATGCATTGTTTTGGATGTTGTCCATTTTCTCCATATGATGTTTCCGATATTGCTCATGAGGAGACCCCCATAGTTTCGTCATACATGTTAGGAGATTTTGATTCATCCTATCCATTGCATGATCCTCATACTTATGTGCACAATATGCTCCCCATGTACGAACATGATATTGATGTGCCATATATTTGTATGCTCCATTTGCATCCCCATGATGTTATACACAATAACTACTCCTTCATGATGGATGACATATTCTTATACCATGCATTAAATTTCTTTGAGCAATGCTTATCTTGTACTAACCCACACGTGCACATACACATCATGATGGATGATGTGTACATTTACCACACGCACAATTTCTTTGGTTTCTGTCCCTTTTGGGTAGGTACCCATGAATACTTGTCAACCTCGCAATCCCACGAGTTGACAAAACGAGCTCTAGAGAGCAACGATGACTTGGGATCCCACGGATGGTCTTTCCCACCGCTCTCTTCGCGCAAAGACTTCGTGCATTTCTTCTACATGGCGCTCACTTGGCTATGGGCTTGCCTGTAACATCCCAAATTTTCAATTTGGAATGTTATACACTAGATCATCATTGCATATCATATTTTATTGCATTTTGGTTGATCCTAGAAATTCTATGCAACTCAAGGACCCTCGGAGAGAGTTGGGGATTTCGTTATTTTCATATTTGAGTTCTCTCAAATTTTGAAAATAGGATCATTTGATTTTATTTATTTTATCTTCAATTATTTCTATTACAAAAATATGAGAGAGGGAATAAAATGACTTTCCCAAAATAAATAAATATTGAGGATTTAATAAAAAATCAAATAAGATTTTATTTTGGTTTTATTTGCTATTTTATTTGAATTTAGGAAAAATGCGCGTTTTTCAAAATTGCATTTAGGCCCCAAATAAATGTTCATCCTGTGCGGCTTGATTTTAGAAGCCGGGGAAAATTTATTTCGGGATTTTTGGACTCCGTTTAGTATTCCTTTTGTTTTTTTCTGAGCGTAATAATTTAAAAAACGCGAACCGACCTATCGGGCCGTGTCCGACCCGGACACCTGGCTCGGCCGGCCTTATAAGCCGGGAGAGCCCAGCTGAGCCACCCCCAAACCCTAGCGCCTCGCCCCGCCGCCACCGCCGCCGCATCACGCCGCCGCCGCCCCGCGCCGCCTCTGCCCGCCGGAGCCGCGCCGCCGCCGCCCCTTGCCACCCGCCAGATTCGTCGCTCGCGGAGGTTGACCCCGCCCCGCCGCCGGTTTTTCTCAAAAAACCGTTCGGTTTTCTGTCGGTTTTTCGTTTCGTTTTTTTTCTAGATCGGTTTTTTTCAGGTTTAGTTAATTAGCGAGTGTTCACTCGTTGTTCGTTTTAACGAATGCGTTCATCGTTTAGATCCAGATAACGAACGTTCGTTCGTTAATTTGTTTGTCGTTTTCTTTTTCTCGGATTAAATCCGCGATTTTTCTGATCGCGATTCATGATCCGATTTTCGCTCTAGTATAACTTTTCGCTCGTTTATCGGAATCGGGCAATTCAAGCGCCTGGAGTTTCATCTCGAAACCCTCTTTCCGTTTAACCAACTCAAACAAGTTTTTGCCTCTGTAAAAATTGCCCTAGATCCAGAATAGTAAACAAAGCCTGTTTCTTTTGCCGTTTGTCTTTCGTTGCTTCGTTCGATTTGGTTCTTTTCAGGACTGGGCATTCTGTTACACCGAACCGATCGGTTCGGTACCTTGGTTAATTTTGAAATTCGGTATACAGATTTTACTGACCGATCGGTATTCTACAAAACCAATAACCGAGAGTTCGGTCCACCGACAATTTGGTTCAGTTGCAGGTATAACCGAAGAGAGCCGAGATTGGCGGAGCGGAAGAAAGTTAATCCTAATACACCAACCGTGAAGGAGAGCCATGGGTGCCGCTAGACGCAGGCGTGTGGAAGCCATGGCCGGCTGGCACCGCTGGTCGCCGCCGCGTGGGAGCTATGGGCGTTGGGCGCGCTGCCATATGGGAGCTACTCATTGGAGCCGGCCGGCCGCCGCCTGCAGCTGGGCAAATCTGCAATGGCGGCGCTGCGTGATGTGCCTCAACTCTAGAGTGCATTAGGATAAGCTGCAGCTACTTGTGCCTACACGTGGATGAGAAAAGGGTAGGAAAAGGCTTCATTTTTTAAGAACTAGCAAAAGACTTCTTGTGGTGCTGGATGGTCTGTCTCACGTGAATGGGCTATTGGGCTTTTGTACGGTCTTTAACACGGCACAGTAGTATTTCGGTCAGTTCGGGGATTCGGTTCTTGGTTTTTATGCCCACCCCTAGTTCTTTTTGCCAACCGGAGTTCTTAAGTTGGACTATCTGGTTAGATCTCTTATTTGAGTTTTACCTATGCATTAGTTGAGTACTTATTGTATGCTTGTTTGTTTGTGATAGAGTACCCGGAGTGCGCCGCTTGCTACTTCGAATCGCTAGGTTTCCTGGATCATCAGCAAGGCAAGTAACACTTTGATCATACTTCCTATTACCCAGGTTTTATTGCATTAGACCAATTCTCACACATTGCATGATTAGGATCTAATTAAATTGTGGGTTTGGGAAGTAGATGAGGTAGTACCTATTACCTGTTATTATCAAACCTTTGGGAGTTACTTCTATGTTTGCTTATTATGCCATGCTATGCTAGTAGACGTGGATTGGGTGAGTGAAATCCATGACAGATGTGAGATTGTTAAATTAATGGTTTATCTAAGGTGGCAACTTAAATACACATCTGGGTGGATTGAGGCACCTGGGTATTCCAGCGATTGCCTGTTTTTCTTTTGGACCGCCACCCAGGCTCAAAGGTATCATGAGATTGTTCATGCTAGAAACTTCCGTGTGCAGCCACAAGCTACTATGGGCTCTAGCATAGTTTACTAAGTCATGCGAACTCTTATTGTGGTAGACTAGTAGATGTAGGGGATGTAGGTTGGTATGGTCTACCCGTTCGTAAGGTGCTAGCGCTTCTGAAAGACTATGTCCCGGTCATCCGTTTATCAAACATCATGTAGTGCGAGAATCCCAACGGAGGAGATCAAGTCTTGTGGGGAAAAGTGTGCACACCTCTGCAGAGTGTATAAAGTAATCATGGTTAGCCGTGTCCCCGGTTATGGACAACTTGAGTATCTAGTACCTGGATTATCATGTGAATCTCATCATGTTACTCTAATTAATTTTGTTGGGTTTTAATGATGATGCTTAATTGGGATTGAGAGGGTGTCTACACTCTCAATGTTTAACAACTACCATGATAGTTAAATAAAATGTATTCCTTTGCAGTAGGGAAAAATTGGCTTTACGCAAAACTGTAACCATAGAGCTTTCCACCAGCCAAATATGCATGTAGTATAGCTTTATTCTTCCATTACTCTCTATGTGTTACATTGCCAGCATATTCCATGTGCTGACCCGTTTTCGGGCTGCAACGTTCATGTTGTAGACTTTTCAGACGACGAGTAAGGTGCCTTTAGGTCGTGGTTCTATACTCAGTGATACCATTGGAGTTGATGGACTCACTTATCTTCCAACTTTCCAAGCCTTCCGTTGTTATCGTTATTAGATGGCCTTAAGCCATATTTATTGTAATAAGTTCTCTTTTGAGACACTCAATGTAATAAGTATGTGACTGCTACTCTGTTATAAATCCTTCAAGTAGTGTGTGGTGTTAGCATTACTGATCCAGGGATGACACCTGAGCATAGAGATTGGACCGTTTGAGGTCTGGTCGCTACATTGCCATGTTCACTTTGCATGATATGGTTATTCCTATGCCTTTGCGATGCATTTGTGACCCATGCTTTGCATTACACATGATGATTGATTCTACTACTTGTATGTGTATTTGCAAGCTTGGTGGAGATATTGCTTGTTATTGCCATGTTTGCTTTGTACCCCATGCCTATGATGATACTTTCATCTTGCTTTGTGTTCGTGCTTGTGATATGTCATGTACATTGCCTATGACTATTATTTTCTCACATGACATGATTGCCATGCTTTCCTCTAGTATGTTGCATCTTCGCACTACTAGCTTGCACGACTTGATTCCTATGATTGCTTGCCTTGTTGCATCACTGATGATTCATACTTACTCACTTCATGCGGTTGATGACAAACATCTACATGCTTATCACATGATTATTATTGCTTCTTGTCATATATCTCCATATGTTGCCTCTCTCATACTAGATGATTTGCCATGTATTGAGTGCAACTATGCCTTTAGTCTTGCTAATGAGATTGCCCCCATAGCATTCTCGCATATATTTGGAGATTTGGACATATTTTTTGTGAAGCATGCTTGTCTTACCTCTTTGCACCATATACCTAGTGCCATGAATACTGCCATTGTTGCATCATATTATTCACGCACTTGTGCTTCTAATGGTTATGTGCAAGAGAAGAGAACCATCATGATGGGTTATGTGTTTATCTACCATGCGCATACGTTCTTTGTTTTGTTGTGTGCATATGTAGGATACTTGGACCTTGTGTCAACTTCCATGTCACGTGAGTTGACAATCCGAGCTCTTGAAAGTGAACCACCTTCTACCACGATGATTCTACATCGCACTTGCTTGTACTTCGGCATTGTGAAGGACGCACAAGAACATGCTTTCAAGGTGATATCCTTCTCTTTTGAGAACCCCCAAACCATGAGCATGCATATTGTGGATCATACTACTTGTGTTGCTTGCACCATGAGACTTATTTGTCATCTTGGACCCCTTGCTTGCGCACATGTTAGAGATATTGCTTCAACTTGTCATTTTCACAATTTCATGCATCATGATATATATGCCTTGTGTGTTGCATCCAATTCCTGGATTACTTGCTCCTATCACATGTTTGGTTGCAACAATGTCATCACTTCACATATGCCATGTCCCATTGATTGCTCCATGCTTGCCTTGATTACCTCACACATGATGAACAATTGCTCTTTCTATTGTGTTGAGTGCCACACGATATTCACTGCACCCAATGCACATTATGCTTGGATTGTCTTGCACTTGACCCATGTGTTTAGACACTTCATTTCTTTTGGTGTTGTGAATGATTCCTATGCCTACCATAGACCTTTCATTGAGCGCTTTGCCCATGTTTGCTATGATCTTGAGGTAGATGCTTATTCACTTGTCCAACATATTTGCATCACTACCTCACATTTACATGCTTGTCCCCATGATATCCTTGCTTGTGCTCAATTTATGGGCTTATATGCCATGTCACAATCCTTTGTCAAACCATATGCTTTCCATATTGATGACACTTGTTTGGTGAATCACCTCTTGAATGCTTGGTTTTACACTAACACTAACCACATTTGTTTTTCCAATTGTTTGCTGTCTTTGCTCCTTTTGAAGGAATCCCAAGATGGTGCGACATTGGAGAGTGCCCATTTCAAGCTTCAAGATGAGGAGAACTTGGTGATCGACCACTCCTACACGGTGACGCCATCTCTTTCCCATGGTAATTTGGATTTCGATCCGAGGTCGGATCTTTCCCAAGGGAGGGGAGATGATGCGGAGCATCCTATGGACATCACCATGTCAAGAGTCCGTTTGGCAAGTGACACGTGCGACATCTACTTCACATACATAAAGGTGAATCATCTCCTTTACACGTGCTCACTTGACCCCTTCGAGGATGGTATACTACTTGACACTCCACTCGTGTGCATGCATAGGTATTGTCGGAACACTAAGGACGAGGAGGAGGAGTGCAAGCGCCAAGGAACAACTACACCATCCGCGAGGGAAGCCTAGAAACGAAGATGCAAGAAGAAGAGTTGTCGAAGAAGCTCCAGCCACCGGACGACCGGTCGGGTCCAGACGTCCGGTGCCTGAAGATCCACCGGACGACCAGCTTGGACTGGACGACCCGCGATCCCGCACCCGAGCCAAATGAGCGGACGTCCGACGCCTGCGGATGACCGACACCGGACGATCGGTCACCTCCGGAAATCCGGCACTCCAGCGTCCGAGCCAGATCGAGCGGACGTCCGACGTCTATCGGATGTCCGGCCACCTGTAAGTCTTCGGACGTCTGACGCCCACCAGACGTTCGACCCCTGGCTGTGTCCAGTTGCGGGCTGAGGCCCATGTATCCCTTCACTTCACCCCCCCATTTGCACTAAGACTATAAATAGACCTCTCCCTCCTCCTTTCTAGGGTTAGCAAAGTAGTAGCTCATTAGAGATAAAGCTTTTCTCATCCATTGTGGATCTACTCCACGACAGAGACCGCGGCCCCTCTTCAGAGAAGATCCACCTTGGATTCAAGACCCCTGTGTGGGAAGATCCTTCTAGGATTCAAGCCCCATCTCCTTTGGATTTGGGATGAACTCTACCATAAAGACCTCCTCATGGAGATGAACCTTACCTTGTATCTTTCCCTTTGTTGTTCATGTACCTTGTGGATCTTGTGTGTTTGATTGTCTAGTGGATGTGTGATTGGACTTGTTCTTGAGTGTTTCCTCTTGTGTTTTCTCTCCGTTCTTCCCCGTGTTCTTCGTGTTCTTCACGGGATCCGCTCCTTTCATGAAAGATCGGTCGTATAGGGTTCCACCCTACATCATAAGGTTTATCAATCCATGGGAGGTGTAGGATGAATATGGTCTCTCTAAAACAACACTGCAACCAAATAATAAAAAGTCTCTTGTGTCCCCAACACACCAAATACAATGGTAAATTGTATAGGTGCACTAATTGAGTGAAGAGATGTCGATAAAAGTGTAATAAGGATGGTAGAAATATATTTTTATAACCTGAATAAATAAGAACAACAAGGTAGAAAATAGTAAACGGGCACAAAAACGTATTGCAATGCTTGAAAACAAGGCCTAGGGTCCATACTTTCACTAGTGCAATCTCTCAATAGTGCTAATATAATTGGATCATATAACCACCCCTCAAAGTGCAATGAAGAATCACTCCAAAGTTCCTACCTAGCGGAGAACATAAGACGAAATTGTTTGTAGGGTACGAAACTACCTCAAAGCTATTCTTTCCGATCAATCTATCCTAGAGTTTGTACTAAACTAACACAAAGCTATTCTTTCCGATCGATCTAACCAAGAGTTCGTACTAAAATAACACCAAAGCAAATTCGGATTCATAATATTCAATCCAACACAAAGAACTTCAAAGAGTGCCCCAAGATTTCTACCATAGAAAAAAGACAAGAACATGCATCAACCCCTATGCATAGATTACCCCAATGCCACCTCGGGAATCCGCTAGTTGAGTGCCAAAACATATATCAAGTGAATCAATACGATAACCCATTGTCGCCATGAGTATTCAATTGCAAGACATATATCAAGTGTTCTCAAATCCATAAAAGTATTCAATCTGATAACAACGAAATCTCAAAGGGAAAAACTCAATTCATCACAACAAGATAGAGAGGGGAAAACACCATATGATCTGACTATATTAACAAAGCCCACGATACATCAAGATCGTGACATCTCAAGAACACGATAGAGAGAGGGAGATAGAGATTAAAAAAATAGCTATTGGTACAAACCCTCAGCCCTGAGGGTGGACTACTCCCTCCTCATCGTGGTGGCTGCCGGGATAATGAAGATGGCCACCGGTGATGATTCCCCCCTACGGCAGAGTGCCGGAACAGGGTCTAGATTGGTTTTCGGTGGCTACAGAGGCCTGCGGCGGCAGAACTTCTGATCTAGGTTAACCCCAGATGGTTTCTCTATTTATAGGATTTTTTGCGTTGGTTTCACGCTAAGATGGGCCTCGAGGTGAGCACAACCCACCGGGGAAAGCCAGACCCACCAGGCGCGCCCTGTTGGGTTGTGCTCTCCTCGTGGCTCTTCTGGCCCTCCCACGAAGCTTCAGGGGTCTCTTTTGTTCCAAAAAAATCGTCAAAAAGTTTTAGCTCATTTGGAGAATTTTCATTTCTGCACAAAAAACAACACCACGGTAGTTCTGCTGAAAATAGCGTCAGTCCGGGTTAGTTCCATGCAAATCATACCAAAACCATATAAAATTGTTGTAAACATTGCATGAATACTTCATAAACTATAGGTACGTTGGAGACGTATCAGCATCCCCAAGCTTAATTCCTACTCGTCCTCGAGTAGGTAAATGATAAAAGAAATAATTTATGAAGTGTGAATGCTAGCAAAGTGCATAAGTTTGATCAATGATAATTTCAATCACTTTTCCTAGCATCATAACAGCAACTCTTTCTTAAAAACTTATCATGTTAAAGTAGCAACCAATTCACATGCTAAGGTTCAAACAATGAATTCTCTTGAAACTCAACAACCTATGTTCTCAGTCACCAAGCAATTGTAATTCAACTTATTCAATAGAGTTTAAGTAAGAACTCCACATATTCAACCATCATATAGTCTTCTATGATTGCTAACACTAAACGCATACACATGAGCAAAATGTTTCAACGGGACACATAGAAAGATAGGGGCTTATAATTTCGCCTCCCAACGTATTCACCTCAAGGGTGATGTCAACAATAAAAACTCATGCTACCCATATCCAACTGGATATATGTGCCTAGATCTTTCCTCACCACATCATGCTTGCCAAAAGAGAAAAATAAAAAGGAATAGAGAGAAATACTTTGACTCTTTGCATAAAAGTAAATACATAAAAGTAAAAGATAGGCCCTTCATAGAGGGAAGCAGAGGTTGCCATGCGCTTATTTGTTTGTATGCTCAACCCCTTAGTGCAAAATAATGTCATGTTATATTGCCCCTTATGATAGCAACCTTTATTATGCAGTTTATTGCTTTTATTCTTTGCCATCACAAGTTCGTACAATGCTCAATTTTCTCTTACACTAAATGATCTAACACTTTTAGAAGCAATTTTTATTGCCCTATTGCACCGATGAAAACTTACTTGAAGAATCTTGCTCAATCCTTAGGTAGGTATGGTGGACTCTTGAAGATAAGATTTGGGTTTAAGTTTTTTTTGGATGCACAAGTAGTATCTCTACTTAGTGCAGACTTTTTGGCTAGCAAAGATGGGGGACAAGCACCACATGTTGAAGGATCTATGACAATATAACTCCTATGTGAATATGAACAAACATAAACCATTACGTTGTCTTCCTTGTCCAACGTCAACAATTTTGGCATATAATATTTTGATGGGGGCTCACAATCACAAAAGTTTTCCAAGATAGTGTATTTGCATGTGAAAGTTCTCTCCCTTATACTAACTATTTGTGAATTGCTTGTATGACCAATATTGTGATTGTCAAGCCTCGAAAGATTCACTTTCTAAACCCAATGTGAATCTACCACTAGGCATGATATAATTTCAACTTCATGATATTCAATTCATTCAACGATTTACTCATAGGATATAAGTGAAGCACAAGAGTAAATGATGAGCTACTCCAAAAAAGATATAAGTGAAGATCAAGCGAGTAGTTAAGTAAATAGGTAGCTATTTGAGGACTCTCTCTTATTCAAAAACTTCCAGATCTAAGCATTTTATTAAAACAGCAAGCAAAACAAAATAAAATTACATTCCAAGAATAGCACACATCATGTGAAGAAGAAAAAATTTGGGCTCAACCGATACTAACTGGTAATTGTTGAAGAAGAAAGGTGGGATGCCTACTGGGGCATCCCCAAGCTTAGATGCTTGATACCTCTTGAAATATTATCTTGGGATGCCTTGAGCATCCCCAAGCTTGATCTTTTGTCTCCTTAATTCCTTTTATATCACGGTTTCCCTAAATCTTAAAAACTTCATCCACACAAAACTCAACAAGAACTCGTGAGATAAGTTAGTATAAACCAATGCAAAAACCTTATCATTCTCTATTGTAGAAAATCACTAAAAATTATTATTTAACATGGAATACTAAATTCCTCTGCATATTTAATACTCCTATCCTCAAATAGAATCATTAAACAAGCAAACATATGCAAACAATGCAAACATAACAGCAATCTGTCAAAACAGTATAGTTTGTAAAGAATGCAAGAGTATCAATACTTCCCTAACTCCAAAAGTTATGGAAATTTTCCAAACTGTAGAAAATTTATCAGAGCTCATTTTGCAAAAAGTTTCAACAGTTTATCACATTCTGACTTTTCTAGGGAATTTTTGCAACAGTGGTAAACTTTCTGTTTTCAAACAGCAACATGTATACTTGCAAAATAAGCATGGCAAAGGCTACCATTGCCACTTTTATTGAAATAAAAGATGAAAAACATTATTATAAATAACATCAAGCAAATCCTAACAAAATAAAATGATGCTCCAAGCAAAACACATATCATGTGACAAATGAAAACATAGCTCCAAGTGAGGTTACCGATAATGTTGGAGATGAAAGAGGGGATGCCTTCCGGGGCATCCCCAAGCTTAGTTGCTTGGATATTCCTTGAATATTACCTTGGGGTGCCTTGTGAATACCCAAGCTTAGTGTCTTGTCACTCCTTATCCTCCTCATATCGATATCTCACCCAAAACTTGAAAACTTCAATCACACAAAACTTAGCGGAACTTTGTGAGATAGGTTAGTATGATAAAGAGCAAACCATTTCACTTTGGTACTGTCAAAGAAAAGATTCATAATTGTTTCCACACAATTCCTACTATATCATATCATTTTTACAATTTATATTAAGCCATACAAACTAGAAAACAAGCAAACTATGCATTGAAAACAGAATCTGTCAAAAACAGAACAGTCTGTAGTAATCTGTACTCCAACTGTACTTGTGCTACTCCAAAAATACTGAAAAAATAGGAAAACCCGGGTAATTTATCTATTAGTCTTCTGCAAAAAGAATCGGAATTTTATCACGCTTCTGTTAAAAATGAGAATTGTTTTCCTGAGCGCAAACGTTTCTGTTTTTCAGCAAGATCAAATCAACTATCACCGTAAGCCATCCCAAAGGTCTTACTTGGCACTTTATTGAAACGAAAGCAATAAAAAATGTTTACTATAGTAGCCTAATCATGTGAACACACAAAAACAGTAGGTAAAAGTGTTGGGTTGTCTCCCAACAAGCGCTTTTCTATAATGCCTTTTAGCTAGGCATGATGATTTCAATGATGCTCGCATAAAAGATAAGAATTGAAACACAAAGAGAGCATCATGGAGCATATGACTAGCACATTTAAGTCTAATCCACTTCCTATGCATAGGTATTTTGTGAGCAAACAACTTATGGGAACAAGAATCAACTAGCATAGGAAGGTAAACAAGCATAACTTCAAAACTTTCAACGCATCGAGAGGAAACTTGATATTATTGCATTTCCTACAAGCATATGTTCCTCCCTCATAATAATTTTCAGTAGCATCATGAATGAATTCAATAATATAACTATCACTTAAAGCATTCTTTTCATGACCCACAAGCATAGAAATTTTACTACTCTCCACATAAGCAAATTTATTCTCATGAATAGTAGTGGGAGCAAACTCAACAAAGTAACTATCATGGGATTGAAAATTAAAATCATGACGAAAAGTTTCATGGTTATCATTATTCTTTATAGCATACATGTCATCACCATAATCATCATAGATAGCAACTTTGTTCTCATAATAATCAATTGAAACCTCTTCCAAAATAGTGGATTCATCACTAAATAAAGTCATGACCTCTCCAAATCCACTTTCATCAATATAATAATCATAAATAGGAGGTATGCTTTCATCATAATAAGTTTTATCATCAAAACTTGGGGGAGTAAAAATATCATCTTCATCAAAGATAGCATCCCCAAGCTTGTAGCTTTGAATATCATTAGCATCATGGATATTCAAAGAATTCATACTAACAACATTGCAATCATGTGCATCATTCAAATATTTTGTGCCAACCATTTTATTGACTTCTTCTTCTAACAATTGAGAACAATTTTCTGATCAATCATTTTCAATAAACATATTATAAAGATGATCAATAATATGATGCAACCTCAATTCCATTTTTTATGGTTTTCTTTTATAAACCAAACTAGTGATAAAACAAGAAACTAAAAGATTCAATTGCAAGATCTAAAGATATACCTTCAAGCACTCACCTCCTCGGCAACGGTGCTAGAAAAGAGCATCGTTGATGGGATGTGAGTGCCGCTTACCTAGCCTCCCCGGCAAAGGCGCCAGAAAAGAGCTTGATGTCTACTATGCAACTTTATTCTTGTAGACACGTGTTGGGCCTCCAAGCGCGGAGTTTTGTAGGACAGTAGCAATTTTCCCTCAAGTGAATGACCTAAGGTTTATCAATCCGTGGGAGGTGTAGGATGAAGATGGTCTCTCTCAAACAAACCTGCAACCAAATAATAAAAAGTATCTTGTGTCCCCAACACACCAAATACAATGGTAAATTGTATAGTTGCACTAATTCAGCGAAGAGATGGTGATAAAAGTGTAATACGGATGGTGGAAATATATTTTTATAATCTAAATAAATAAAAACAGTAAGGTAGAAAATAGTATATGGGCACAAAAACGGTATTGCAATGCTTGAAAATAAGGCCTAGGGTCCGTACTTTGACTAGTGCAATCTCTCAACAGTGCTAATATAATTGGATCATATAACCACCCCTCAAAGTGCGATGAAGAATCACTCCAAAGTTCCTATCTAGCGGAGAACATAAGATGGAATTGTTTTAGGGTACAAAACCACCTCAACGTTATTCTTTCCGATCAATCTATCCTAGAGTTTGTACTAAAATAACACAAAGTTATTCTTTCCGATCTAACCAAGAGTCTGTACTAAAATAACACCAAAGCAAATTCAGATTCATAATATTCAATCCAACACAAAGAACTTCAAAGAGTGCCCCAAGATTTCTACCGGAGAAAAAAAGACAAGAATGTGCATCAACCCCTATGCATAGATTACCCCAATGTCACCTCGGGAATCCGTGAGTTGAGTGCAAAAACATATATCAAGTGAATCAATACGATACCCAATTGTCACCACGAGTATTCAATTGCAAGACATTTATCAAGTGTTCTCAAGTCCATAAAAGTATTCAATCTGATAACAACGAAATCTCAAAGGGAAAAACTCAATTCATCACAACAAGATAGAGAGGGGGAAACACCATATGATCTGAGTATATTAACAAAGCCCGCGATACATCAAGATCATGACATCTCAAGAACACGAGAGAGAGAGAGAGAGATTAAACACATGGTTGTTGGTACAAACCCTCAGCCCCAAGGGTGGACTACTCCCTCCTCATCGTGGTGGCCGCCGGGATGATGAAGATGGCCACCGGTGATGATTCCCCCCTCCGGCAGTGTGCTAGAACGGGGTCTAGATTGGTTTTTCGGTGGCTATAGAGGCCTGCGGCAGCGGAACTTCTGATCTAGGTTAACCCCCAATTGTTTCTCTATTTATAGGATTTTTTGGCGTTGGTTTCATGCTAAGATGGGCCTCGAGGTGAGCACAACCCACTGGGGCAAGCCAGACCCACCAGGCGCGCCCTAGTGGGTTGTGCCCTCCTCGTGGCTCTTCTGGCCCTCCCAGAAGCTTCGAGGGTCTCTTTTGTTCCAAAAAAATCATCAAAAAGTTTCAGCTCATTTGGAGAACTTTCATTTCTGGATAAAAAAACAACGCCACGGTAGTTCTGCTGAAAATAGCGTCAGTCTGGGATAGTTCCATGCTAATCATACCAAAACCATATAAAATTTTGTAAACATGGCATGAATACTTCATAAATCATAGATACGTTGGAGACGTATCATACACATCAATAACATGTATATCAAATATACCTTTCACTTTGCCATCCTTCTTATCCGCCAAATACTTGGGGCAGTTCCGCTTCCAGTGACTAGTCCCTTTGTACTAGAAGCACTCATTTTCAGGCTTTGGTCCAGACTTGGGTTTCTTCCCTTTAGCAGCAATCTGCTTGCTATTTTCTTGAAGTTCCCCTTCTTCCCTTTGCCCTTTTTCTTGAAACTAGTGGTATTGTTAACCATCAACACTTCATGCTCCTTCTTGATTTCTACATCCGCAGCCTTTAGCATTGCAAAGAGCTCGGGAATTGTTTTTTCCACCCCTTGCACATTATAGTTCATCATGAAGCCTTTATAGCTTGGTGGCAGTGATTGAAGAACTATGTCAGTGAAACTATCATCAGGAAGATTAACTCCCAACTGAGTCAAGTGGTTATGGTACCCAGACATTCTGAGTATGTGTTCACTGACAGAACTATTCTCCTCCATCTTGCAACTATAGAACTTGTTGGAGACTTCATATCTCTCAACTCGGGCATTTGCTTGAAATATTAACTTCAACTCCTGGAACATCTCATATGCTCCATGATGTTCAAAACGTCTTTGAAGTCCTAATTCTAAGCCGTAAAGCATGGCACACGGAACTATTGACTAGTCATCAGCTTTAGTCTGCCAGACATTCATAACGCCCAGAGTTTCTCCTGCAACGGGTCTTGCACCTAGCATGCTTCTAGGACGTAATTCTTCTGTGCAGCAATGAGGATAATCCTCAAGTTACGGACCATGTCCATGTAGTTTCTACCATCATCTTTCAACATAGCTTTCTCTAGGAATGCATTGAAATTCAAGGGAACGGTAGCACGGGGCATTGATCTACAACAACATAGATATGCAAAAAAACTCTCAGGACTAAGTTCATGATAAATTCAAGTTCAATTAATCATATTACTTAAGAACTCCCACTTAGATAGACATCCCTCTAGTCATCTAAATGATTGTGTGATCCATATCAACTAAACCATGTCCGATCATCACGTGAGATGCAGTAGTTTTCAATGGTGAACATCTCTATGTTGATCATATCTACTATATGATTCACGTTTGACCTTTCGGTCTCAGTGTTCTGAGGCCATATCTGCATATGCTAGGCTCGTCAAGTTTAACCCGAGTATTCTACACGTGCAAAACTGGCTTGCACCCGTTGTATGTGAACGTAGATCTTATCACACCTGATCATCACGTGGTGTCTCGGCACGACACACTGTAGCTACGGTGCATACTTAGGGAGAACACTTATACCTTGAAATTTAGTGAGGGATCAACTTATAATGCTATCGCCGTACTAAGCAAAATAAGATGCATAAAAGGATAAACATCACATGCAATCAAAATATGTGACATCATATGGCCATCATCATCTTGTGCCTTTGATCTCCATCTCCAAAGCACCGTCATGATCTCCATCGTCACCGGCTTGACACCTTGATCACCATCGTAGCGTCGTTGTCGTCTCACCAACTATTGCTTCTATGACTATCGGTACCGCTTACTGATAAAGTAAAGCAATTACATGGCGATTGCATTTCATATAATAAAGCGACAACCATAAGGCTCCTGCCAGTTGCCGGTAACTTTTACAAAAATGATCATCTCATACAAGAACATATATCACATCATGTCTTGACCATATCACATCACAACATGCCCTGAAAGCAAGTTAGACGTCATCTACTTTGTTGTTGCAAGTTTTACGTGGCTTCTACGGGCTTCCAGGAAGAACCTTTTGTAGCGACCAGACCTCAAACGGTCTGATCTCTGTGCTTCAGTGTCATCCCTGGATCAGTAATGCTGACACGCACAGTACTTGAAGGATTTATAACAGAGTAGCAATCACAGACTTATTACATCGAATGTCTCAAAAGAGAACTTATTATAATAAATATGGCTTAAGGCCATCTAACAACGATAACAGCGCAAGGCTTGGAAGATAAGTGAGTCCATCAACTCCAACGGCATCACTAAGTATAGAACCACGACCTAAAGGCACCTTACTCGTCGTCTGAAAAGTCTGCAACATGAATGTTGCAGCCCGAAAACGGGTCAGCACATGGAATATGCTGGCAATGTAACACATAGAGAGTAATGAAAGAATAAAGCTATACTACATGCATATTTGGCTGGTGGAAAGCTCTATGGTTACAGTTTTGCGTAAAGCCAAATTTTCCCTACTGCAAAGGAATAAATTTTATTTAACTATCATGGTAGTTGTTAAACATTGAGAGTGTAGACACCCTCTCAATCCCAATTAAGCATCATCATTAAAACCCAACAAATTAATTAAAGTAACATGATGAGATTCACATGATAATCCATGTACTAGATACTCAAGTTGTCCATAACCGGGGACACGGCTAACCATGATTAGTTTATACACTCTGCAGAGGTTTGCGCACTTTTCCCCACAAGACTCGATCTCCTCTGTTGGGATTCTCGCACTACATGATGTTTGATAAACGGATGACCGGACATAGTCTTTCAGAAGCGCTAGCACCTTACGAACGGGTAGACCATACCAACCTACATCCCCTACATCTGCTAGTCTACCACAGTAAGAGTTCGCACGACTTAGTCAACTATGCTAGAGCCCATAGTAGCTTGTGGCTGCACACGGAAGTTTCTAGTATGAATAATCTCATGATCCCTTTGAGCCTGGGTGGCGGTCCAAAAGAAAAACAGGCAATCGCTGGAATACCCAGGTGCCTCAATCCACCCAGATATGTGTTTAAGTTGCCACCTTAAATAAACATTAAATTATCAATCTCACATCGGTCATGGATACACTCACCCAATCCACGTCTACTAGCATAGCATGGCAATATAAGCAAATGTAGAAGTAACTCCCAAAGGTTTGATAATAAAACAGGTAATAGGTACTACTTCATCTACTTTCCAAAACCCACAATTTAAATTGATCCTAATCATGCAATGTTTGAGGGTTGATCTAATGCAATAAAAACTGGGTAGTAGGAGGTATGATCAAAGTGTTACTTCCCTTGCTGATGATCTGCGAAACCTAGCGATTCAAAGTAGCAAGCGGCGCACTCCAGGTACTCTATCGCAAACAAACAAGCATACAATAAGTACTCATCTAATGCATTGGTAAAACTCAAATAAGAGAACTAACCAGAAAGTTCAACTTAAGAACTCGGGTTTGCAAAAAGAATCAAATCGAATGAAGCAACGAAAGTCAAACGGCGAAAGAAAGAAACTTCATTTACTATTCTGGATCTAGGTCAAATTTTACAGAAGCAAAAACTTGTTTGAGTTGGTTAAACGGAAAGAGGGTTTCGAGACGAAACTCCAGGCGCTTGAATCGCCTGATTCCGATAAACGAGCGAAAAGTTATACTAGAATGAAAATAGGATCAGAAATCGCGATCAGAGATAATCACGGAAAATCCAAGAAAAAGAAAAACGACGAATAGATTAACGAACGAACGTTCGTTTTCTGGAACTAAACGATGAACGCGTCCGTTAAAACGAACGAACGAGCGAACGCTCGCTAAATAAACTAAACCGAAAAAAAAACGATCTAATAAAAAAAGATCTAAAAAAACGAATGAAAACCGGCGAAAAACCGAACGGTTTTCTAGGAAAAACCGGCGGCGGCAGCGGGGTCCGGCTGCTGCGGCGGTGGCTCCGGCGTGCGGCGGCGTGGGGCGACGGCGGCGGGCGGCGTGGGGCGCGGCGGCAGGGCGGCGTGGGGCGGCGCGGTGATGCGGCGGTGTGCGGCAGCGGGGTCCAGCGGCAGCACGCGGCGGCGGCCGCGGCGGGCTAGGGTTAGGGTTAGGCGGCGTGGCGGCTTGGGCTTACGGGTTCGAGGCGGCGCTATATAAAGGCCCGGCCGGAAGAGTCCTGGCCGAAACCGGCCTTAAGTCGGTTGCGCGTTTTTTTAATAATTACGCGCAGAAAAACAAATAAGAGAAATACTAAACTGACTCCAAATATCCCGAAATAAATTTTCCCCGACTTCTAAAATCAAGCCGAACAGGATGAACATTTATTTGGGGCCTAAATGCAATTTTGAAAAACGCGCATTTTTCCTAAATTCAAATAAAATAGCAATAAATCCAAAATAAAATCTTATTTGATTTTTTATTAAATCCTCAATATTTCTTTATTTTGGGAAAGTCATTTTATTCCCTCTCTCATATTTTTATAATAGAAATAATTGAAGATAAAATAAATAAAATCAAATGATCCTATTTTCAAAATTTGAGAAAACTCAAATATGAAAATAACGAAATCTCCAACTCTCTTGAGGGTCCTTGAGTTGCGTAGAATTTCTAGGATCAAACCAAAAGCAATTAAAAATATGACATGCAGTGATGATCTAATGTATAACATTCCAAATTGAAAATTTGGGATGTTACAAACCTACCCTCCTTAAGATGAATCTCGCCCTCGAGATTCGGGTTGGCTAGAAAATAGGTGAGGGTGGTCCTTCAGCAGATCTTCCTCTCGCTCCCAGGTGGCTTCATCCTCGGTGTGGTGGCTCCACTGAACTTTGCAAAACTTGATAACCTTGCTGCGGGTGACTCGGCTGACATACTCAAGAATCTTGACGGGTTTCTCCTCATAGGTCAAATCATTGTCCAACTGAATCGCTTCCAGTGGCACTGTATCTCTCAGCGGTATATCAGCCATCTCTGCGTGGCACTTCTTCAGCTGGGAAACGTGGAATACATCGTGAACTCCTGACAATCCTTCGGGCAATTCCAACTTGTAGGCTACTTCTCCCATACGCTCCAAAACCTTGTATGGTCCTACAAAACATGGCGCTAACTTTCCCTTAACTCCAAAACGCTTAACTCCTCGAAGTGGAGATACTCGGAGATAGACTCGGTCTCCGACTTCGTAAACTATCTCCTTGCGTTTAGAATCTGCGTAACTCTTCTCCTGGACTGGGCTACCTTGAGCCTATGGCGAATCAATTTCACTTTCTGTTCAGACTCCTTAATCAAATCCGGTCCAAACAACTGGCGGTCTCCAACTTCATCCCACGACAATGGGGTCTTGCACCTCCTTCCGTACAAGGCTTTGAGAGGGGCCATCTTCAAACTGGATTGATAACTGTTGTTCTAAGAGAACTCTGCGTATGGCAAATTCTCGTCCCAACTAGATCCGTAATCTAGCATGCAAGCTCTCAGCATATCCTCCAAAATCTGATTGACTCTCTCGGTCTGTCCATCTGTCTGTGGATGAAAAGCTGTGCTGAACTCTAGCCTGGTACCCAAGGTTTCGTGCAACTGATTCCAGAACTTTGAGGTAAACTGGGTTCCTCTATCTGATACAAATGCTCCTTGGAACTCCATGCAGACATACGATCCTGGTCATGTATATCTTTGCCAACTTAGCACTGGTGTAAGTTGTCTTCACTAGGATGAAATGAGCTACCTTTGTCAAACGATCGACTACAACCCAAATCGAGTCATAGCCTGAACGTGTTCTGGGCAAACCTGTAATAAAATCCATGCCTAGCTTATCCCACTTCCATTTGGGTATTGGCAATGGCTGTAACAATCATGCTGGCTTCTGATACTCTGCTTTTACTCTCTGACATACATCACAAACTGCCACATACTCCGCAATATCCTTCTTCATTCCGGTCCACCAGAAAGTATCCTTCAAATCCAAATACATCTTGGTATTTCCTGGTTGAATCGAATATGGTGAATCATGGGCCTCTTGTAGAATCAACTTCCTGATCTCCGGGTCATTAGGCACATAAACACGGTCTTCAAACCATAAGGTATCATGCTCATCCTCACGAAATCATTTAGCTTTTCCTTTGCTCATTTTCTCTTTAATAGAAGCAATCTCCTTGTCAGTCTTCTGAGCTTCTCTGATCTTATCCATCAAAGTAGACTGAATCTCCAATGCTGCTACATAGCCTCTCGGAACTATCTCCAAACATAGCTCACGAAGGTCCTCGGCTAACTCCTTCGGTAAATCTCCCATCATTAGGGTGTTGACATGGCTTTTACGGCTCAGCGCATCGGCTACTATGTTAGCCTTTCCGGGATGATAATGCAATCTCATATCATAATCCTTGATGAGCTCCAACCATCTCCTTTGCCTGAGATTTAGCTCCTTCTATGTGAAAATATACTTCAAACTCTTGTGATCTATGTACACCTCACAATGGTTTCCAATGAGAAAATGTCTCCAAGTCTTCAATGCATGCACTATGGCTGCAAACTCCAAATCATGTGTGGCATAATTCAACTCATGCGGCTTAAGCTGTCGTGACGCATATGAAACAACTCTTCCCTCCTGCATAAGCACTGCTCCAAGTCCTCGACATGAAGCATCGCAGTACACCTCATAATCCTTGTTCTGATTCAGCAAAATCAACACTGGTGATGTAACCAAACGTTTCTTCAACTCCTAGAAACTGGCCTCACATTCCTCAGTCAATTTGAATTTGGTATCCTTCTTCAACAACTCTGTCATAAGTTTTGAAATCTTCAAGAAATTTTCAATGAATCTCCGGTAGTATCCTGCGAGTCCAAGAAAACTCCGGATCTCTCCAACTGTTGTTGGGGCTTCCCAATTTGTCACAGTGTCAACCTTGGTGGGATCTACTGCTATACCTTCTCCGGATATAACATGTCTGAGGAATCCAACTTCCTTCAACCAAAACTCACATTTGCTAAACTTGGCATATAACTGATGTTCTCTGAGCTTCTCAAGTACCAAACGCAAATGTTCCTTATGCTCCTCTTCATTCTTCAAGTAAACCAGAATATCATCAATGAACACTATGATGAACTTATCCAAAAAAACTCCATAAATACTTTGTTCATCATGTTCAAAAAATATGCAGGTGCGTTAGTCAGACCAAATGACATAACGGTGTACTCGTACAGCCCATACCTAGTGGTAAAAGCCGTCTTAGGTATATCCTGTTCTCGAATCTTCAACTGATGGTATCCTGATTGCAAATCGATCTTGGAAAATACCTTAGCTCCTTGCAATCGATCAAACAGATCATTGATCATCGGTAGTGGGTACTTGTTCTTGATTGTTACTTCATTCAATCCCGATAATCAACACCCATCCTTAACGATCCATCCTTCTTTTCCACTAGAAGTACTGGCGATCCCCAAGGTGAAGAACTTGGGCGAATATAACCTTTATCCAGTAACTCCTTAATCTGCTTCTTAATCTCCTCCAAATCTTTTGCGGGCATCCTGTATGGTCTCTTAGATATTGGCCTTGTGCCTGGCAAAAGCTCAATCAAAAACTCAATATCTCTATCCAGTGGCATGCCTGGCAACTCCTCTGGAAACACGTCAGGGAAATCCTTCACCACTGGTACTTCCTCCTGCACAACTCCTGTTAGGGAATTTACTTGAGTCCTCTTCGGCACATGCCGGGATACATACTTGATCCTTCTTCCTTCTGGCGTTGTAGGCAAAATTGACTTACTGGCGCATTCAATGTTCCCTTCATACTTTGATAACCAATCCATGCCTAATATCACATCCAATCATTGAGATTCCAATACTATTAGGTCCGAGGGAAATACATAGTTACCAATCCTTAATGGTAACCGATCACACCATAGACTAGCCATATACTCTGCTCCAGGCGAGGTTACTAACATGGGTGACCTAAGGGCTTGGGTTGGCAGTTTATACTTATCCACAAATCCCCTTGAGATGTATGAATGCGATGCACCAGTATCAAAAAGAACGAGTGCAGTAAATGACTTAACCAAAAACTTACCTATTACTACATCTGGCTGAGCTCCAACCTCCTCCACGTTAACGTGGTTCACCTGTCCCCTGTTGAAAGGGTTCGGCTTCTTCCCAGAGCTTCAATTGCCACTTCCATTCTGGGCTTCAGGACATTCATTGGCATAATGTTCGGTCTTCTGACACTTAAAGCAAGTGACTTGGCTCAGGTCTCTCTTAGCTGGGGTTGACGGGTTGGTACGGTTCTGGCCATTGCTTCCTCCATTCCCATTACCATTCTTGGGTCTGTTATGATTGTGCGAGCTACCTCCTCCATGGGTATGCTGAAAAGGTCCTCCCGGTTTAGGGGTAAAACGCGGCTTCTGCTGAGCTCCAGAATTGTACTTCCCTTGTCCATACTTTCTCTTGCGGTTCTCAATTTGCCTCTGCTTCCCGTCAATCATAAGAGCACGATCTACCAACTCCTGGTAGTTGTTGAAGCTTGCTACCATCAACTGAATGCTCAACTCATCATTCAGTCCTTCCAGAAACTTCTCCTGCTTAGCTGCATCCGTAGCAACGTCATCTAGGGCATAACGTGCTAACTTACTAAAGTCATCCACATACTGGCCAACTATCCGTCCTCCTTGGCGTAAGTTGTGAAACTCACACTTCTTCATGGCCATAGCTCCTGCTGAAACATGGGCAGTACGGAAAGCATGCTGAAACTGATCCCATGTCACCGTGGCTATAGGGTAGGTGACAGTGTAATTCTCCCACCATGATGCTACTAGTCCATCCAACTGATGTGCGGCAAAGCGCACCTTCTCAGCATCAGTACATCCTATGGTGGTTAACTCCCTTCCAATCTTGCGGAGCCAATCGTCTACTACTATAGGATCGGTGCTACTAGAGAACACCGGCGGATTCAGCCTAAGAAAATGGGTTAAGTGATCAACAGGTGGTGGTGGTGGTGGCGGGTTGTTGTTGTTCCCCTGATTCTGATTCTGGACTAGCAACTGCATCAACGTATTCTGCTGCTGGATCAACTGAGTGAGCTCCAGTGGGAAAGGAAATCCATTGTCACGTCTCGGAGGCATCTGATGGGTTTAGAAAAGGTGAGATTTAAGAATAGAGAGGGGGTCTAGAGAGAAAACACTACCCATATGCACATGAGGCAAAAGCAAACAATTCACTTCATTCAATCAAACAAGGGCATACAATCGGCCTAACTATCGCAAAAGTGCTCGGACTACTCTATTTACATGGTGGAATACTACTACTAATGGGGTGGTCTAGTAGAAATATTCTTCGGTTGCAGACTCCATGATATCTTCTCCAGCTTCATCAACATAGTCATCATCGCTATCGTCTGGGTCTGAGTCGGTGTCGTTGATGATGATGTAGTCTTCCAGGCGAATCTCCTTGGGTTCTTCGTCTCCTTCTATTGGTGTAGGGTCTCCCATGAATATTCCGATCTTCTTGATCAGGTCATCATTCTTCCCCACTAATACTTCGATTTCCTCCATATAATCTTCACGTGTAGCCTTGAGTTCTTCCTCCAGTTACGTGATTCTTGTCCTCGCCTTCTTCAGATCTATCATGTCTGCGCACATCTGGTTCTCCTGACGTCGAATGTGCTGGTTTAACTCCTGGATAAAAGCTGCGATTGATCTATCCTTCTTGGTGTTGATCATCTCCTAGTGCTCATCTCGGCGCCCACAAATATGGTAGATAGTATCCTTGAGATCATTGCGGTAAACTTCTCCAATACGTCCCATGGCGATGTGAGCTGCCATGCTCTTTCCTAGACTCCAGGTTGGTGCATCAAAGGAAAACTCTATGGCATGAACGTCCTTCCTGGAACTTGAACTTGAATCATTCAGCGCTCCTCTTCAGGTAAAGTGGCGTTGTAGGTTCCGGTGAAGCTTGGTACTCCGATCTTCAGATATCTACTGACTTCCTTCAAGTGACGTCCAAAGGGTGTATCTTCATCCGGTTGCATAAAATTGTTCCTTGCATCCACCATCCTAAAAGAGTAGAAAAGATGAGAAGTCAGAAATGAGAAGAGTGACTAGTGATCTAGGGCTTTAGCTTAGTGGTCGTGTCCTACAGTCAGCGTGTGCTCTGATACCATCTTGTAGCGACCATACCTCAAACGGTCTGATCTTTGTGCTTCAGTGTCATCCCTAGATCAGTAATGCTGACACGCACAGTACTTGAAGGATTTATAACAGAGTAGCAATCACACACTTATTACATCGAATGTCTCGAAAGAGAACTTATTACAATAAATATGGCTTAAGGCCATCTAACAACGATAACAGCGGAAGGCTTGGAAGATAAGTGAGTCCATCAACTCCAACGACATCACTGAGTATAGAACCACGACCTAAAGGCACCTTACTCGTTGTCTGAAAAGTCTGCAACATGAACGTTGCAGCCCAAAAACGGGTCGGCACATGGAATATGCTGGCAATGTAACACATAGAGAGTAATGGAAGAATAAAGCTATACTACATGCATATTTGGCTGGTGGAAAGCTCTATGGTTACAGTTTTGCATAAAGCCAATTTTTTCCTACTGCAAAGGAATAAATTTTATTTAACTATCATGGTAGTTGTTAAACATTGAGAGTGTAGACACCCTCTCAATCCCAATTAAGCATCATCATTAAAACCCAACAAAATTAATTAGAGTAACATGATGAGATTCACATGATAATCCAGGTACTAGATACTCAAGTTGTCCATAACCGGGGACATGGCTAACCATGATTAGTTTATACACTCTGCAGAGGTTTGTGCACTTTTGCCCACAAGACTCGATCTCCTCCGTTGGGATTCTCGCACTACATGATGTTTGAGAAACGGATGACTGAGACATAGTCTTTCAGAAGCGCTAGCACCTTACGAACGGGTTGACTGTACCAACCTACATCCCCTACATCTGCTAGTCTACCACTGTAAGAGTTCGCACGACTTAGTCAGCTATGCTAGAGCCCATAGTAGCTTGTGGCTGCACACGGAAGTTTCTAGTATGAATAATCTCATGATCCCTTTGAGCCTGACTGGCGGTCCAAAAGGAAAATAGGCAATCGCTGGAATACCCAGGTGCCTCAATCCACCCAGATGTGTGTTTAAGTTACCACCTTAAATAAACCATTAAACTATCAATCTCACATCTGTCATGGATACACTCACCCAATCCACGTCTACTAGCATAGCATGGCAATATAAGCAAACGTAGAAGTAACTCCCAAAGGTTTGATAATAAAACAGGTAATATGTACTACCTCATCTACTTCCCAAAACCCACAATTTAAATTGATCCTAATCATGCAATGTTTGAGGGTTGATCTAATGCAATAAAAACTGGGTAGCAGGAGGTATGATCAAAGTGTTACTTGCCTTGCTGATGATCCGCGAAACCTAGCGATTCAAAGTAGCAAGCGGCGCACTCTGGGTACTCTATCACAAACAAACAAGCATACAATAAGTACTCATCTAATGCACAGGTAAAACTCAAATAATAGAACTAAGTAGAAAGTTCAACTTAAGAACTCGGGTTTGCAAAAAGAATCAAATCGAACGAAGCAACGAAAGTCAAATGGCGAAAGAAACAAACTTTTTAACTATTATGGATCTAGGTCAAATTTTACAAAAGCAAAAACTTGTCTGAGTTGGTTAAACAGAAAGAGAGTTTCGAGACGAAACTCCGGGCGCTTGAATCGCCTGATTCCGATAAACGAGCGAAAAGTTATACTAGAACGAAAATCGGATCAGAAATCACGATCATAAATAATCGCGGAAAATCCGAGAAAATGAAAAACGACGAACAGATTAACGAACGAACGTTCATTTTCTGGAACTAAACGATGAACGCATCTGTTAAAACGAGCGAACGAGCGAACGCTCGCTAACTAAACTAAACCGGAAAAAAATTGATCTAATAAAAAACGGATCTAAAAAAAGATCGAACGAAAACCGGCGAAAAACCGAACGGTTTTCTAGGAAAAACCGGCTGAGGCGGCAGGGTCAACCTCGGCGGGCGGCGGGGTCCGGCGGCTGCGGCGGCGGCTTCGGCGTGCGGCAGCGCGGGGCGGCGGACGGCGTGGGGCGGCGCGGCGATGCAGCAGCGTGCGGCGGCGGGCTAGGGTTAGGGTTAGCCGGCGCGGTGGCTTGGGCTTAACGGGCTCGGGGCGGCGCTATATAAAGGCCCGGCCGGAAGAGTCCTGGCCGAAACCGGCCCTAAGTCGGTTGCGCGTTTTTTTATATAATTACGCGCAGAAAAACAAATAAAAGAAATACTAAACGGACTCCAAATATCCTGAAATAAATTTTCCTGGACTTCTAAAATCAAGACGAACAGGATGAACATTTATTTGGGGCCTAAATTCAATTTTTAAAAACACGCATTTTTCCTAAATTCAAATAAAATTGCAATAAGTCCAAAATAAAATCTTATTTGATTTTTTTATTAAATCCTCAATATTTCTTTATTTTGGGAAAGTCATTTTATTCCCTCTCTCATATTTTTGTAATAGAAATAATTGAAGATAAAATAAATAAAATCAAATGATCCTATTTTCAAAATTCGAGAAAACTCAAATATGAAAATAACGAAATCCCCAACTCTCTCCGAGGGTCCTTGAGTTGCGTAGAATTTCTAGGATCAAACCAAAAGCAATTAAAAATATGACATGCAATGATGATCTAATATATAACATTCCAAATTGAAAATTTGGGATGTTACACCTTTCTTACCAACGCATCAAAACCACAACGATTTTTCATCAAGTGTGCTTTTTTAACCTTCAACAAGGATCGGCCATAGTCAAATTCGATTCAACTAAAGTTGGAGAAACAGACACCCGCCAGCCACCTGTGTGCAAAAGCATGTCGGTAGAACCGGTCTCATGAACATGGTCATGTAATGTTGGTCCGGGCCGCTTGATCCAACTATACCGCCGAATCAAAATAAGACGTTGGTGGTAAGCAGTATGACTATTATCGTCCACAACTCTTTGTGTTCTACTCGTGCATATCATCTATGCATAGACCTAGCTTGGATGCCACTGTTGGGGAACGTAGCATGCAATTTCAAAAAAAATCCTACGATCAGGCAAGATCTATCTAGCAGATGCATAGCAACGAGAGGGGGAGAGTGTGTCTACGTACCCTCATAGACCGAAAGCGGAAGCGTTATGTTAACCCGATAGATGTAGTCGAACGTCTTCGCGAACCGATCAAGTACCGAACGTTCGGTACCTCCGAGTCCAGCACACGTTCAGCTTGATGACGTCCCTTGAACTCTTGATGCAGTAGAGGGTCAAGGGAGAGTTCCGTCAGCACAACGGCATGGTAACGGTGATGGTGATGTGATCCGTGCAGGGCTTCGCCTAAGCACTACGACGCTATGACCGGAGGAGTAAATTGTGGAGGGGGGCACCACACACGGCTAAGAAAACAATTGATGTGCTATGGGGTGCCCCTGCCCCCGTATATAAAGGAGGGGAGGAGGAGGTGGCCGGCCAGGAGGCATGCGCCATGGGGGGAGTCCTACTAGGACTCCACTCCTAGTAGGATCCCCCCTTTTTCCTTTCTTCACCGGAGGGGGAAAGGAAGGAAGAGGAGAGGGAAAGGGAAAGGGGGTGCTGCCCCCTTCCCTAGTCTAATTCGGACTACCATGGGGGGCGCGGCCACCCCTTGTGCACCTCCTCTCTCTCCACTAAGTCCCATCTAGGCCCAATACTTCCCCCGGGGGTTCCGGTAACCCCCAGTACTCCGGTGAAATACCCAAACCACTTGGAACCATTCCGATGTCCGAATACTACCTTCCAATATATGAATCTTTACCTCTCGACCATTTCGAGACTCCTCATCATGTCCGTGATCTCATCCGGGACTCCGAACAGACTTCGGTCACCAAAACACATAACTCATAATACAAATCGTCATCGAACGTTCAGTGTGCGGACCCTACGGGTTCGAGAACTATGTAGACATGACCGAGACACATCTCCGGTCAATAACCAATAGCGGAACCTAGATGCTTATATTGGTTCCTACATATTCTATGAAGATCTTTATTGGTCAAACCGCAATAACGACATACGTTATTCCCTTTGTCATCGGTATGTTACTTGATCAAGATTCGATCATCAGTATCATCATACCTAGTTCAATCTCGTTACCGGCAAGTCTCTTTACTCGTTCTGTAGTGCATCATCCCGAAACTAACTCATTAGTCACATTGCTTGCAAGGCTTATAGTGATGTGCATTACCGAGAGGGCCCGGAGATACCTCTCTGATACTCAGAGTGACAAATCCTAATCTTGATCTATGCCAACCCAACAAACACCTTTGGAGACACTTGTGGAGCATCTTTATAATCACCCAGTTACATTGTGACGTTTGATAGCACACAAGGTGTTCATCCGGTATTCGGGAGTTGCATAATCTCATAGTCAAAGGAATATGTATAAGTCATGAAGAAAGCAATAGCAATAAAACTTAACGATCATTATGCTAAGCTAACAGATGGGTCTTGTCCATCACATCATTCTCTAATGATGTGATCCCGTTCATCAAATGACAACACATGTCTATGGTCAGGAAACTTAATATGTTTGATTAACAAGCTAGTCAAGTAGAGGCATACTAGGGACACTCTGTTTTGTCTATGTATTCACACATGTACTAAGTTTCCGGTTAATACAATTCTAGCATGAATAATAAACATTTATCATGATATAAGGAAATATAAATAACAACTTTATTATTTCCTTTAGGGCATATTTCCTTCACTTTTTTTCTTTTTAGAAGAACTAGGTGCATTAGTGTTAACTCTTTGAGAGTCTTGTTCAATTCTTTTTGGGTGTCCCTCAGGATAAAGTGGTTCCTGAGTCATTCTACCTCCACTAGTCATTACTCTAACAGCATGATCATTGATATTATTGTTCATTTCATCAAGCAATTCTCTTTGAGATTTAACAACTTGTTCTAGTTGAGTTTGAACCATAGAGGCATGTTTTCCTACACCTCTAATATCATTGGTAATTCTAAATAACAAGTCACTCAAGCGAGCAATCATATCAGAATTGTACTTGAATTGTTTCATAACATTTGCATTGAAGTGATCTTGCTTCCTAATGTAGTTATCAAACTCACAAAGGCATTTACTAGGATGCATATTATAAGGATTGTCATTATCATTGAATTTCATTAAAGATTTTTCCTCTACCACCTTAGGTGGTGGTGGTGTATCAAGCACATGTATTTCTTCAATAGGAGGTTAGTTTTTGACATCCCGAGCTTTAATACATTTTTCCTTCATAGATTTCTTTGCCTCTTGCATATCTTCAAGACTGAGATATAAGATACCCCTCTTCTTCGGAGTAGGTTTGAGCGGTGGTTCGGGAAGAGTCCAATCATAATATTTTTTTATATTGAAAGTGCTAGTTATCGACTAGAGGGGGTGAATAGGCGATTTTTATGAAAGTCTTCAAAACACATGGGCTTTGAAGACAAACAGTAGAAATGAACCTATTAATATGCAGCGGAAGGTAGACTACACTAGACATGCCATAGTCAAGTAAGCAATGAAGTAAAAGCATGAAGACTATCAACAGCTAGGTAGTATGGATCAAGATGGAAGATAGTATGAAGCCAATCAACAACAGTCTTCACACAGTGAAGTCAATCAGATCATGCAAGCAGACAATGACTTCGCGAAGACAGACTGTGAGTAAAGAGAGAGGTAAGGATAGAACTAGTTGCTTGGTGAGGACAGGTATTTGTTGGACCAGTTCCAGTTGCTGTGACAACTGTACGTCTAGTTAGGGAGGCTGAGATTTAACTCAGAAGACCGCGTCTTCACCTTATTCCCCTTGAGCTAAGGACACACAGTCCTCGCCCAATCACTCTGGTAAGTCTTCAAGGTAGACTTCCAAACCTTCACAGACTTCGTTCACCGGCGATCCACAATGACTCTTGGATGCTCAGAACGCGATGCCTAACCGGCTAGAGGATTCACAATCCTCAAGTGTAATAAGTCTTCAGATCACGCAGACAGAAAGACTTCAGTGATGCCTAACACTCTTTGGCTCTTGGTGTTTAGGGCTTTGTCCTCACAAGGACTTCTCTCTCAAAGGCTTCGGAGGTGGGTTGCTCTCAAACAAAAAAAAGCCATACACTAACTCTGAGCAGCCACCAATTTATGGTGTAGGGGTGGGCTATTTATAGCCATGAGGCAACCCAACCTGATTTGTCTGAAATGACCCTGGGTCACTAAGGAACTGACACGTGTCCAACGGTCAAATTTCAAACACACTCGGCAGCTTGACTTGGGCTACAAGTAAAGCTGACTCATCCAGCTCTGGATAAGATTTGGTCTCGTTGTCTTCGCTCGAAGACATAGGATTTGGTTGAGCATCACTTCAGTCACTCTGACTTTGTTCACTTGGACCCCACTTAACAGTACGGTGTTTCCTATGACTCAACAAAGAAGAAAAGGAAACTACGAAACAGCTATGTCTTCGCACTCCATAGTCTTCACGTGAATGTCTTCTCGAGTCATAATCTTCGTTGTGATTATCTTCACATACCACCATTGTCTTCAATGTCTTCACACATTTTTAGGGGTCATCTCCGGTAGGTAAACCGAATCAATGAGGGACTACTGCTTGTGTTATCCTGCAATTCTCACAAACACATTAGTCCCTCAACCAAGTTTGTCGTCAATACTCCAAAACCAACTAGGGGTGGCACTAGATGCACTTACATATATGTTATTCAATAGTTCCTCAGCTTGTTCAACAGTCCATTCCCTAAAAACACAACCAGCACAACTATCTAGGAAGTCCCTAGAAGCATCGGTTAGTCCGTTATAGAAGATATCAAGTATTTCATTTTTCTTAAGAGGATGATTAGGAATAGAATTAAGAAATTGGAGAAGCCTCCCCCAAGCTGGTGGGAGACTCTCTTATTCAATTTTCACAAAGTTAAATATTTCCTATAAGGCAGCTTCTTTCTTATGAGCAGGAAAATATTTTTCAGAGAAGTAATAAATCATATCCTGGGGACTACGCACACAACCAGGAGCAAGAGTATTATACCAAGTCTTAGCATCACCCTTTAATGAGAATGGAAATAGTTTGAGAATGTAATAGTAGTGAATTTTCTCGTCATGAGCAAAAAGAGTGGCTATGTCGTTCAACTTAGTAAGATATGCCATAACAGTTTCAGTTTCATAACCATGGAAAGGATCAGATTCAACCAAAGTAATTAACTCTGGATCGACAGAGAATTCATAATCCTTGTCATCCACAAATATAGGTGAAGTGGCAAACTTAGGATCACATTTCATTCTAGCATTCAAAGATTTTCCTTTCAGATTGCATAATACTTTCTTAAGATGAACCCTATCATTACAAGCAAGAAAGTCTCTAGTTGTATTCTCATCCACAACATAACCTTCTGGTATCTTAGGCAATTCATATCTAGGAGAACTAGTTCTAATAGGTGTTTCAAGATTTTCACTTGCAAGCTCTTCATTAGTTTCAACAATTTCATCAGTTTCAGCATTCTCAAAAGCTTTAGTTCTAGCAAGTTGTTCATCAAGAAATTCACCTAGTGGCACATTATCATCAAGCAAGGTACTAGCATCATCATGAGTATCATTCATAGCAAAAGTAGCATCATCAATAACTTGCGATATATCCGTATTAATAGAATGTGGTGGTGTTACAAGTCTACTTATAACAGAAGGTGAATCAAGTGCAGAGCTAGATGGCAAGTCCTTACCTCCCCTCGTCTTGGAGGGAAAAATCTTAGTTTTAGCATCCTTCAGATTCTTCATAGTGATAATTTGACAATAATCCTAAGTGATTCCACAAATATAGCTATGCTCCCCGGCAATGGCGCCGGAAAAAGGTCTTGATAACCCACAATTATAGGGGATTGCAACAGTTTTCGAGGGTTTATTGATTCGACACAAGGGGAGCCAAAGAATATTTGCAAGTATTAGCAGTTGAGTTGTCAATTCAACCACACTTGGAGATTAATTATCTGCAGCAAGGTGATCAGTAGCAAAGTAGTATGATAATTTTGATAGTAGTAGCAATAGCAATAGTAATGGTAACAGTGATAGCAATGATTTTGTAGCAAGTGCAATGGTAACAGTAACAGTAGTAACTTAGCAGGAACAATATAAGAGAAATTCGTAGGCATTGGATCTGTGAATTCATTGGATGATATTCATCATATAACAGTCATAACCTAGGGTGATACGGCACTAGCTCCAGTTCATAAATATAATGTAGGCATGTATTCCGTAAAAAGTCATATGTGCTTGTGGAAAGAACTTGCATGACATCTTTTGTCCAACCATACCGTGGCAGCGGGCTCCTATTAGAAACTAAGGGATATTAAGGCCTCCTTTTAATAGAGAACCGGAACAAAGCATTAACACATAGTGAATACATGAACTCCTCAAACTACGATCATCACCGGGAAGTGTCCCAATTTCTGTCACTCCGAGGTTGCCGGATCATAGCACGTAGTACGTGACTATAACTTGCAAGATCGGATCTAGAACATAGATATAATGGTGATAACATAGACGGTTCAGATATGAAAAATCATGGCACCCGGGCCCAAAGTGACAAGCATTAAGCATGGCAAAGTCATAGAAACATCAATCTCAAAACATAATGGATACTAGGGATCAAGCCCTAACAAAACTAACTCGATTACATGATGAATCTCATCCAACTCCTCACCGACCAACGAACCTACAAAGGAATTACTCACTCCCAGTGGGGAGCATCATGGAATTGGCAATGGAGAAGGGTTGGTGATGACGAAGATCAAAGATCCCCCTGTCCGGAGCCCCAAACGGACTCCAGATCTGGCCTCTCGATGAAGAACAGGAGGTGGCAGCGGCTCCGTCTCGTGAAACGCGATAATTCTTCCTCTCCGATTTTTTCTCCGAAAATGTGATTTTATAGTGTCAGGGTTGAGGTCTGTGGGGCCACCAGGTGGGGACAACCCACCTAGGCGTGTGATACGTCCATTTTGCATCATGTTTTCGTACTATTATTTATGACATTTTTATACATAATAATGCTTTTTGGAGTAATTCTAATGCCTTTTCTCTCATAATTTGCAAGGTGCACACAAAGAGGGAGAGTTCCGGCAGGTGAAAATCTGGACCTGGAAAAGCTACGTCAGGCTACCTATTCTACACAACTCCAAACAAGCTAAAACGTCACGGAGAATTTTTTTTATGGAATATATAATTAATATTGGAGCAAATAAGTACTAGAGGAGGCCCACCAGGTGGGCACAACCCACCTGGGCGTGCCAGGGAGCCTAGGCGCGCCTTGGTGGGTTGTGCTCACCCAGGTGCACCTCCGGTGCCCATCTTCTGGTATATAAGTCATTTTGACCTAGAAAAAATAAGGAGAGGACTTTCGGGACGGAGCGCCGCCGTCTCGAGGTGGAACTTGGGCAGGAGCACTTTTTCCCTCCGGCGGAGCGATTCCATGGGGGAACTTCCCTCCCGGAGAGGGAAATCATCGTCATCATCATCACCAACAACTCTCCCATCTTGGGGAGGGTAATCTCCATCAACATCTTCAACAACACCATCTCATCTAAAAGCATAGTTCATCTCTTGTGTTCAATCTTGTTACCAGAACTATAGATTGGTGCTTGTGGGTGACTAGTAGTGTTAATTACATCTTGTAGTTGATTACTATATGGTTTATTTGGTGGAATATTATATGTTCAGATCCAATATGCTATTTAATACCCCTCTAATATTGAGCATGATTATTATTTGTGAGTAGTTACTTTTGTCCTTGAGGTCACGGGAGAAATCCTGTTGCAAGTAATCATGTGAAATTGATATGTGTTCGATATTTTGATAGTATGTATGTTGTGATTCTCTTAGTGGTGTCATGTGAACGTCGACTACATGACACTTCACCATATTTGGGCCTAAGGGAATGCGTTGTGGAGTAGCAATTAGATGATGGGTTGCGAGAGTGACAAAAGCTTAAACCCCAGTTTATGCGCTATTCCGTAAGGGGCCGATTGGATCCAAAAGTTTAATGCTATGGTTAGAATTTATTCTTAATAATTTTCTCATAGTTGCGGATGCTTGTGGGAGGGTTAATCATAAGTAGGAGGTTTGTTCAAGTAAGAACAACACCTAAGCACCGGTCCACCCACATATCAAATTATCAAAGTAGCGAACACAAATCAAACCAACATGGTGAAAGTGACTAGATGAAAATCATGTGTACCCTCAAGTACGCTTTGCTTATCATAAGAAACCATTTTGGCCTGCCCTTTGCCTCGAAAGGATTGGGCTACCTTGCTGCACCTTTGCTACTATCATGCTATCAAACTACCCTGTTACTTACAATTTCAGCACTTGTAGATGGTACCTTGCTGAAAACCACTTGTCATTTCCTTCTACTCCTTGTTGGGTTTGACACTCTTACTTATCGAAAAGAGCTACAATTGATCCCCTATACTTGTGGGTCGTCAAGGCTATTTTCCGGCGTCGTTGCCGAGGAGTGAAGCGCCTTTGGTAAGGGGAAATTTTTGTTTTTGCCACTCTAGATTTTGCCAATTTTCCTTATGCCACTCTAGATTTTGACATTTCACTTCTGCCACTCTTAGTTTTTGATAATTATCACAATTGCCATTCCGATGGCAAAAGCAAATTTCCAGATTGGCAATTGTGATACATTTCAAAAGTTAAGAGTGGCAAAAATGAAATGAAATTATTCAGCTTTCGCCATAGAATGGCAATTGTGATAATTGTCAAAAGCTAAGCGTGGCAAAAGTGAAATGTCAAAATCTAGAATGGCATAAGGAAAATTGGAAAAATTTAGAGTGGCAAAAACAAAATTTTCCCTTTGGTAAGTGGAAATTGGTAAGGAAACATTTATATAGTGTGCTGAAATTTATTGTCACTTGTTACTATGGAAAACAATCCTTTGAGGGGTTTGTTCGGTGTATCTTCACCTCGACCGGAACCACAATTAGCTACCCCTCAACCTACTGCTCCTACTGAAAATATTGAATATGAAATTCCTTTGGGTATGATAGAACAACTGCTAGCTAATCCTTATGCAGGACACGGAACCGAGCATCCTGATATGCACTTGATATATGTAGACCAAATTTGTGGATTGTTCAAGCTTGCAGGTTTAACCGGAGATGAAGTTATGAAGAAGGTTTTCCCTTTATATTTGAAGGGAAAAGCATTGGCATGGTATAGGCTATGCGATGATATTGGATCCTGGAATTGGAATCGATTGAAATTGGAGTTCTATCAAAAAAATTATCCTATGCATCTAGTTCATCGTGATCAGAATTATGTATATAATTTTTGGCCTTATGAAGAAGAAATTATCGCTCTAGCTTGGAGGAGGCTAAATTCAATGTTACATTCATGCCCCAATCATGATCTCTCAAGATAAATTATTATCCAAAAAATTTATGCTTGGCTTTCTCGTAATGATCAAACCATGCTTGATACTTCTTGTGCTGGTTCTTATGAAGAAGACTATTGAATTCCAGTGGGATCTTTTGGAAAGAATTAAATGCAACTCTGAAGATTGGGAGCTCGACGAAGGTAAAGAGTCAGTTATTAAACTGAAGTATGATTGTGTTAAATCTTTTATGAATATCGATGCTTTTCAAAAGTTTAGCACTAAATATGGACTTGACTCTGAGATAGTAGCTTCCTTTTGTGAATCATTTGCTACTCATGTTGATCTCCCTAAAGAGAAGTGGTTTAAATATCGCCCACCTATTAAATAAGAAATTAAAGAACCGATACCAGCTAAAGAAGAAACTATAATTTATAATGTAGATCTAGTTGTTCCTACTGCTTATATTGAGAAACCACCTTCCCCTGTTAGGATAAAGGAACATGCTACGGTTTCAAATGTGTTCAACAAAAGCTATATTAGAACACTTAAACCTGATGAAAAAATTAAAGTACAACCTAGTATTGCTATGGTTAAAGATCTCTTGGAAGAAGATGTGGAAGGGCATGTTATTTACTTCTGTGAAGAAGCTGCTAGAATTGCCAAACCTGATAAAAAGGACAAACACAGACCTATTGTTGGCATGCTTGTTGTCTCAATTAAAATAGGAGATCATTGTTATCATGGTTTATGTGACATAGGTGCTAGCGTGAGTGATATTCCTTATTCCTTATATCAAGAAACTATGAATGACATAGCACCCGCAGAGATAGAAGACATAGATGTTACTATCGAACTTGCTAATAGAGGCACTATATCACCAATTCGGATTGTTAGAGATGTTGATGTCTTGTGTGGGAAAATAAAATACCCTGTTGATTTTCTTGTTCTCAGTTCCCCACAAGATGACTTTTGTCCCATTATCTTTGGTATACCTTTCTTGAACACAGTTAATGCTAAGATAGACTATGAGAAACAAACTGTCGGTGTTTGTTTTGGTGATGAGTCTCATGAGTTCAATTTTTCCAAGTTTAGTAGAAAACTTCATGAAAAGGAATTGCCTAGTAAGGATGAATTAATTGGTCTTGCTTCTATTTGTGTGCCTCCTACTGATCCACTAGACCATGAAAATGATTTACATATGCACGAAAGAAATGAAATAGATAGGATTTTCTTTGAACAACGCCCTCTTGTTAAACACATTTTGCCTATTGAAACTCTAGGAGGTCCTCCTCCACCTAAAGGTGATCCTGTGTTTGAATTAAAACAATTGCCAGACACTTTGAAATATGCTTCTCTTGATGAAAAGAAGATATACCATGTTATTATTAGTGCTAACCTTTCAGAACATGAAGAAGAAAGATTATTGAAAGTTCTAAGGAAGGACTGAGCTGCTATTGGATATACTATTGATGATTTAAAGGGCATTAGTCCCGATCTATGTTAGCACAAAATTAATATGGAACCTGATGCTAAACCCATCGTTGATCACCAACGTCGGTTAAATCCGAGAGATGAAAGAAGTGGTAAGAACGCAAATATTAAAACTTTTGGAAGCAGGTATAATCTATCCTATAGCTCATAGTAGATGGCTAAGTCATGTTCATTGTGTCCCTAAAGAGGAGGTAACACCGTTGTTCCTAATGATAAGAATGAACTTATTCCACAAATAATTGTTACAGGTTATAGAGTGGTAATTGATTTTAGAAAATTAAACAATGCCACTAGAAAAGATCATTACCCTCTGCCTTTTATTAATCAATAGAAAGATTATCTAAGCACACACACTTTTGCTTCCTTGATGGATATTCTAGTTTTTCACAAATACCTGTTTCTCAACCTCACCGAGAAAGACCACTTTTACATGTCCCGTTGGAACGTATGCTTATAGATGTATGCCTTTTGGTTTATGCAATGCACCTGCTACCTTTCAAAGATGTATGGCTGCTATATTCTCTGACTTTTGTGAAAAGATTGTTGAGGTTTTCACGGATGATTTCTCTATTTATGGGAAGTCTTTCGATGATTATTTAAGCAATCTTGATCGAGTTTTGCAGAGATGTGAACAAAAAAATCTTGTCTTGAATTGGGAGAGGTGCCACTTTATGGTTAATGAAGGTATTGTCTTGGGTCATAAAATTTCTAAAAGAGTTATTAAGCTGGACAAAGCTAAGTTTGATGCAATTGAGAAAATACCATGTCCTAAAGATATCAAAGGTATTCATAGTTTCTTAGGTCATGCTGGTTTCTATAGGAGATTTGCCAAAGACTTCTCTAAAATTTCTAGGACTCTTACGAATCTTTTGCAAAAGGATATTCCTTTTGTTTTTGATGATGATTGTTTAGAAGCCTTTGAAACACTCAAGAAAGCCTTAATTTCTGCACCTATTGTTCAACCACCTGATCGGAACTTGCCTTTTGAAATTATGTGTGATGCTAGTGATTATGTTGTTGGTGATGTTCTAGGACAAAGAGTCGATAAGAAACTGAATGTTATTCATTATGCTGGTAAAACTCTAGACAGTGCTCAACGAAATTATGCTACTACTGAAAAATTCTTAGCAGTGTTGTTTGCTTGTAATAAATTTAGATCTCATATTGTTGATTCAAAAGTGATTGTTCACACCGATCATGCTGCTATTAAATATCTTATGGAAAAGAAAGATGCTAAACCAAGACTTATTCGATGGGTTCTCTTGCTACAAGAATTTGATTTACATATCACTGATAGGAAAGGAGCTGAGAACCATGTAGTTGATAACTTGTTTAGACTTGAAAAATGTGACTGATGACCCACCACCTATTGATGATAGTTTTCCTGATGAGCAGTTAGCTGCAATAAATGTTGCTCACAACAATCCTTGGTATGCTGACTATGCTAATTAAATTGTTGCTAAATATTTACCACCTAGTTTTACATATCAACAACAGAAAAATTTCTTCTATGATTTAAGACACTACTTTTGGGATGACCCACATCTTTATAAAGAAGGAGTAGATGGTATTATTAGATGTTGTGTACCTGAGCATGAACAGGGACAAATCCTACGGAAATGTCACTCTGAAGCTTATGGAGGGCATAATGTTGGAGATAGAACTGCTCACAAGGTATTGCAATCTGGATTTTATTGGCCTACTTTCTTCAAGGATGCTTGTAAGTTCGTCTTATCTTGTGATGAATGCCAAAGAATAGGTAATATCGGTAAGCGAAATGCCTATGAATTATTCACTTGCTGTTGAACCATTTGATGTTTGGGGATTTGATTACATGGGACCTTTTCCTTCCTCTAATGGGTATGCACATATTTTGGTTGCTATTGATTATGTTACTAAATGGGTAGAAGCTATTCCAACCAGTAGTGTTGATCTCAACACCTCTATTAAAATGATTAAGGAAGTTATTTTCCCAAGGTATTGAGTCCCTAGATATTTAATGACTGATGGTGGTTCACACTTTATTCATGGTGCTTTCCATAAAATGCTTGCCAAGTATGATGTTAACCATAGAATTGCATCACCTTATCATCCTTAGTCTAGTGGTCAAGTTGAACTTAGCAATAGAGAAATAAAATTAATCTTGCAAAAGACTATCAATAGGTCCAGGAAGAATTGGTCTAAGAAATTAGATGATGCACTTTGGGCCTATAGAACAGCATATAAAAATCCCATGGGTATGTCTCCTTATAAAATGGTTTATGGAAAAGCTTGTCATTTGCCTCTTGAATTAGAACACAAAACATATTGGGCAATCAAAGAACTCAACTATGATATCAAACTTGCTGGTGAAAAGAAGTTATTTGATATTAGCTCATTAGATGAATGGAGAACCCAAGCTTATGAAAATGCCAAGTTGTTTAAAGAAAAAGTCAAAAGATGGCATGATAAGAGAATCCAAAAGAGCGAGTTCAAAGTAGGAGAATATGTTCTTTTGTACAACTCTCTTTCAGATTCTTTGCAGGAAAACTCCTCTCAAAATGGGAAGGCCCCTATGTCATCGAGGAGGTTTATCGTTCTGGAGCCATCAAAATAAATAATGCCGAAGGTACTAATCTGAAGGTTGTTAACGAGCAACGAATAAAACATTATATCTCAGGTATGCCCATTAATGTTGAAAGTAATATTATCTAAACTATGACACCAGAAGAACACATAAAAGAGTCCTTCCCCAACACTCCAAAATCGTGAAAATAAGGAGGTACGTGATACGGTAAGTAAACGGACTCCGAAAAATCCACAAAAATATTTTTTGTCGGTTCTGGAATATTTAGAAAATTAGGAAAATAAGAAACTTCCAGGAAGCGTAGCCTGGTGGGAACAAGACACCAGGGCGCACCTGGCTTGCCAGGCACGCCCTGTGCCCACCTGGGGTACCTTCCAGACTCCGTTTTACTACAGTTTACTTGTTTCCCAAGATAAAAAATTTGTATATACCCCTCGAACCTGTTGACCACCGTATCGCGGAGAAATCCTCTGTTCTCTTTTCTTGCTATTTTTGGTCAGATCTGTTGAGTCAGGCATCATGTCTTCTTCTTCCTCCAACAATGTGGAAGAGGATGCTTGGTTGATGAAGATCGAGCTGAAGAGAGAAGAGCCCGCAGAAGCTGTCAAGGGAGACGAGCGCAAGGAGGTTACCGTAGATCAGCCTCCGGTCTTTGGGCAAGCACTGCCAGTCGAGGAAGATATCCTTAAACCTTACTATGCTCATCTTACTCCTACTGAGATTGAAGCCTTTCGCATCATCGAAACGGTTCGTGTGCAAAATAAGTATCTCGCCCATGAAAATATTCTGCATCAAGAGCACATAATCCACCTCCAGAGCATCATTCGTTGACTGGAGAATCTCTTGATCCTCAAGGACATGATTTATTCACCACCACCACCTTCTTCTTCATCACCAAAAGAGAATTGAGTATCGGGTATGGGCACTCCCCTTGGCTTCCGCCAAGCTTGGGGGAGGTGCCCCCGTATCATATCATCCCCACTATCTTTTGCCTTTACTTATTTTAGTTCGATCTTTTGCTTTAGATGAATAAAAGTTTAGTTCGATCATTTCTTTTCAAAAGTTTGCTTAGTGATCTATCCTTGTAATCGTGTGCGAGTTATATAATAAAGTTTAGTTTGAGTTTTTGCTTTCTTTATTTTCATGTTGCAATTAAAATAAAGGAAACAATTGAAAGAAGGGAATAAATGAAAGAAAGGAAATAAATGAAAAGGATCATATGCTAATCTTATGGTAGGTGATGACACCACATAAGGAAAAGTATAAGTAGAAAATCTTGTTAGAGATTGACAAACATAGCATTAGTCAATGATGCAACTCATGAAAGAATTAATAAGGGAAGAGAAGATTCATATATAAATATGATATCCTAGAAATCTTTTGTGATTGTGATCCCTCATCAAAATATTATATGCCAAAATTGTTGACGTTGGACAAGGTAGACAACCTAATGATTCATATTTGTTTATATTCACATAGAAGTCATATTGTCATAGATCATTTAACATGTGGTGCTTCCCCCTACCTTTGCTAGCCAAAAAAATCCGCACAAAGTAGAGATACTACTTGTGCATCCAAAAACCCTTAAACCCAAATCTTATTTTCAATAGTCCACCATACCTACCTAGGGATTGAGCAAGATCCCTCAAGTAAGTTGTCATCGGTGCAAAAAGGCAATAAAAATTGCTTCTAAAAGTGTGAGATCATTTAGTGTAAGAGAAAATTGAGTGTTGCATGAACTTGTGATGGTGAAGAATAAAAGCGACAGACTACATAATAAAGGTCGCTATCCCAAGGGGCAATACAACATGACGTTCTTTTGCACTAAGGGGTTGAGCATACAAACAAATAATCGCATGGCAACCTCTGCTTCCCTCTGCGAAGGGCCTATCTTTTACTTTTATGTATTTACTTTTATGCAAAGAGTCAAAGTTTTCTCTCTATTCCTTTTTATTTTTCTCCTTTGGCAAGCATCATGTGGTGAGGAAAGATCTAGGCACATATGTCCAGTTGAATATGGGTAGCATGCGTTATTATTGTTGACATCACCCTTGAGGTGAATACATTGAGAGGCGAAACTATAATCCCCTATCTTTCTATGTGTTCGGTTGAAACGTTTTGCTCATGTGTATGCGGTGAGTGTTAGCAATCATAGAAGACTATATGATGGTTGAGTATGTGGACTTGCCTAAAGGCTCCGATACATGACCCTTCCTGAAAAGATGATGAATTGTAGTTGCAAAGTTGACTGAGAACATAGTTTGTTGGTTTCTAATAGAGTTTTTGCTTTATACTTCGATAGTGTGATGAATTGTCACTTATTCATGAGAAGTCTATGATAAAAGCCTTATGATTAAGTTTGTTGCTGTTATAATAATCTACATGATGCTTCTATGTCCGTATTTTGTTTTTATCGACACCTCTCTCTCTAAGCATGTGGACATGTTTTTCAATTTTGGTTTCGCTTGAGGACAAGTGAGGTCTAAGCTTGGGGGAGTTGAAACGTCAATTTTGCATCATGTTTTCATACTATTATTTATGATATTTTTATACATAATAATGCTTTTTGGAGTAATTATAATGCCTTTTCTCTCATAATTTGTAAGGTACAGACAAAGAGGGAGAGTTCCGGCAGCTGGAAATCTGGACCTGGAAAAGCTATGTCAGGCTACCTGTTCTGCACAAATCTAAACAAGCTGAAACTTCATAGAGAATTTTTATGGAATATATAATTAATATTGGAGAAAATAAGTACTAGAGGAGGCCCACCTGGGCGCGCCAGGGAGCCCAGGCGTACCCTGGTGGGTTGTGCTCACCCAGGCCCACCTCCGGTGCCCATCTTCTGGTATATAAGTCATTTTGACCTAGACAAAATAAGGAGAGGACTTTTGGGACGGAGCGCCGCCGTCTCGAGGTGGAACTTTGACAGGAGCACTTTTGCCCTCCGGCGGAGTGATTCCGATGGGGGAACTTCCCTCCTGGAGGGGGAAACCATCGTCATCATCATCACCAACAACTCTCGCATCTTGGGGAGAGCCGTCTCCATCAACATCTTCAACAGCACCATCTCATCTCAAACCCTAGTTCATCTCTTGTGTTCAATTTTGTTACCGGAACTATAGATTGGTGCTTGTGGGTGACTAGTAGTGTTGATTACATTTTGTAGTTGATTACTATATTGTTTATTTTGCGGAAGATTATATGTTCAGATCCAGTATGCAATTTAATACCCCTCTGATCTTGAGCATGATTATTACTTGTGAGTAGTTACTTTTGTTCTTGAGGTCACGAGAGAAATCGTGTTGCAAGTAATCATGTGAAATTGATATGTGTTTGATATTTTGATAGTATGTATGTTGTGATTCCCTTAGTGGTGTCATGTGAACATCGACTACATGACACTTCACCATATTTGGGCCTAAGGGAATGCATTGTGGAGTAGCAATTAGACGATGGGTTGCGAGAGTGACAGAAGCTTAAACCCCAGTTTATGCGCTATTCTATAAGGGACCGATTGGATCCAAAAGTTTAATACTATGGTTAAAATTTATAATACTTTTCTCGTAGTTGTGGATGCTTGTGCGAGGGTTAATCATAAGTAGGAGGTTTGTTCAAGTAAGAAAAGCACCTAAGCACCAGTCCACCCACATATGAAATTATCAAAGTAGCGAACACAAATCAAACCAACATGGTGAAAGTGACTAGATGAAAATCCCATGTACCCTCAAGAACGCTTTGCTTAACATAAGAAACCATTTTGGCCTATCCTTTGCCTCAAAAGGATTGAGCTACCTTGTTGCACCTTTGCTACTATTATTGTTACTTGCGCATTACAAATTATCTTGCTATCAAACTACTCTGTTACTTACAATTTCAACACTTGCAAATATGTCGAGACATCGGTCCTAAGTCACACCGGTCTAGCATGTAACACATCATATCACTTTCCAGCCTCATGCATGGTATTCCCACAGGTGCCACCTTACCTGGCCCAGGACCTTTTGCGCCTTTTGGCTCACGTATATGATAGTGTCGCTAGCATACATATGACAGAGAACCCGGGCTGACATGACTAGTTGTGAATCCAAAGTGGCACTAACTTACAGGGACAGGCATACATGACCCAGCAACAAACGTGTTGATCGTCAATGTATGAACCCAAGTCATAGAAAGCTACAAGGACTTAAAGGAACAACGCGTAACATTTCCCTGAAGGGACAGACACAGGAACGAAGAAGGACACATGTCGGCCATCCTAAGTGTTCCGGAGCAGTAGCAAGCTACCATGGCTCAGTGTAAGCACTAGGAAGGCTACCAAGAATAAACAACTAGGTGTCGGATCCCACACATATCAATACACATTACACGTATGTGTAACATGCAAGTATGCTCTGTACAACATGGCATCACAACATAACTCAAAAACTCATATAGATAAAGGCCCAGGCCCGGAAGAGCCGGCATAGCATTATATTACAAACAGGGGTCACATGACCCATCATTCAGAGCATACAAGCAACGGAAGCATAACATGTCTGGGTACAGACAACTACAAATGAAAAGGGATGAGAAGCCTAACTATCTACAAGACCCTCCCAACGGTACAAGATCGTAGTTGAGGTAACAAGCTACTCGTCGAAGTCCATGAGGAATTACTAGTGAGACCAATATCTCCTCTGCAAAACATAAATAAAGCAAACATGAGTACAAAGGTGTTGGAAATATGCCCTAGAGGCAATAATAAATTGATTATTATTATATTTCCTTGTTCATGATAATCGTTTATTATCCATGCTAGAATTGTATTGATAGGAAACTCAGATACATGTGTGGATACATAGACAACACCATGTCCCTAGTAAGCCTCTAGTTGACTAGCTCGTTAATCAATAGATGGTTACGGTTTCCTGACCATGGGCATTGGATGTCGTTGATAACGGGATCACATCATTAGGAGAATGATGTGATGGACAAGACCCGATCCTAAGCCTAGCACAAGATCATGTAGTTCATATGCTAAAGCTTTTCTAATGTCAAGTATCATTTCCTTAGACCATGAGATTGTGCAACTCCCGGATACCGTAGGAGTGCTTTGGGTGTGCCAAACGTCACAACGTAACTGGGTGGCTATAAAGGTACACTACGGGTATCTCTGAAAGTGTCTGTTGGGTTGGCACGAATCGAGATTGGGATTTTGTCACTCCGTGTAGACGGAGAGGTATCTCTGGGCCCACTCGGTAGGACATCATCATAATGTGCACAATGTGACCAAGGGGTTGATCACGGGATGATGTGTTACGGAATGAGTAAAGAGACTTGCCGGTAACGAGATTGAACAAGGTATCGGTATACCGACGATCGAATCTCGGGCAAGTACCATACCGCTAGACAAAGGGAATTGTATACGGGATCGATTGAGTCCTTGACATCGTGGTTCATCTGATGAGATCGTCGTGGAACATGTGGGAGCCAACATGGGTATCCAGATCCCGCTGTTGGTTATTGACCGGAGAACATCTCGGTCATGTCTGCATGTCTCCCGAACCCGTAGGGTCTACACACTTAAGGTTCGATGACGCTAGGGTTATAAAGGAATCTTGTATGTGGTTACCGAATGTTTTTCGGAGTCCCGGATGAGATCCCGGACGTCACGAGGAGTTCCAAAATGGTCCGGAGGTAAAGATTTATATATAGGAAGTCCTGTTTCGGCCATCGGGACAAGTTTCGGGGTCATCGGTATTGTACCGGGACCACCGGAAGGGTCCCGGGGGCCCACCGGGTGGGGCCACCTGCCCCGGGGGGCCACATGGGCTGTAGGGGGTGCGCCTTGGCCTACATGGGCCAAGGGCACCAGCCCCAAGAGGCCCATGCGCCTAGGGAACCCTAGAGGGAAGAGTCCTCAAGGGGGAAGGCACCTCCGAGGTGCCTTGGGGAGGATGGACTCCTTCCCCCCCTCTTAGCCGCACCCTTTCCTTGGAGGAAGGGGCAAGGCTGCGCCTCCCCCCTCTCCCCTGCCCCTATATATAGTGGAGGGGAGGGAGGGCATCCAAACATGAGCCCCTGGCGCCTCCCTCCCTCCCGTGACACCTCCTCCTCTCCCGTAGGTGCTTGGCGAAGCCCTGCAGGATTGCCACGCTCCTCCATCACCACCACGCCGTTGTGCTGCTGCTGGATGGAGTCTTCCTCAACCTCTCCCTCTCTCCTTGCTGGATCAAGGCGTGGGAGACATCGTCGAGCTGTACGTGTGTTGAACGCGGAGGTGCCGTCCGTTCGGCACTAGGATCATCGGTGATCTGAATCACGACGAGTACGACTCCATCAACCCCGTTCACTTGAACGCTTCCGCTTAGCGATCTACAAGGGTATGTAGATGCACTCTCTTTCTACTCGTTGTTGGTTTCTCCATAGATAGATCTTGGTGATTCGTAGGAAATTTTTTGAATTTCTGCTACGTTCCCCAACAGTGGCATCATGAGCTAGGTCTATTGCGTAGATTCTTTGCACGAGTAGAACACAAAGTAGTTGTGGGCGTCGATATTGTTCAATATGCTTGCCGTTACTAGTCTTATCTTGATTCGGCGGCATCGTGGGATGAAGCGGCCCGGACCAACCTTACATGTACGCTTACGTGAGACCGGTTCCACCGACAAACATGCACTAGTTGCATAAGGTGGCTGGCGGGTGTCTGTCTCTCCCACTTTAGTCGGATCGGATTCGATGAAAAGGGTCCTTATGAAGGGTAAATAGCAATTGGCATATCACGTTGTGGTTCATGCGTAGGTAAGAAACGTTCTTGCTAGAAACCCATAGCAGCCACGTAAAACATGCAAACAACAATTAGAGGACGTCTAACTTGTTTTTGCAGGGTATGCTATGTGATGTGATATGGCCAAAAAGGATGTGATGAATGATATATGTGATGTATGAGATTGATCATGTTCTTGTAATAGGAATCACGACTTGCATGTCGATGAGTATGACAACCGGCAGGAGCCATAGGAGTTGTCTTTATTTATTTGTGACCTGCGTGTCAACTTAAACGTCATGTAATTACTTTACTTTATTGCTAACCGTTAGCCATAGTAGTAGAAGTAATAGTTGGCGAGGCAACTTCATGAAGACACGATGATGGAGATCATGATGATGGAGATCATGGTGTCATGCCGGTGACGATGATGATCATGGAGCCCCGAAGATGGAGATCAAAAGGAGCAAAGTGATGATGGCCATATCATGTCACTATTTGATTGCATGTGATGTTTATCATGTTTATACATCTTATTTGCTTAGAACGACGGTAGTAAATAAGATGATCCCTTACAACAATTTCAAGAAGTGTTCTCCCCTAACTGTGCACCGTTGCGACAGTTCGTGTTTCAAAGCACCACGTGATGATCGGGTGTTAGATTCTAACATTCACATACAACGGGTGTAAGACAGATTTACACACGCGAAACACTTAGGGTTAACTTGACGAGCCTAGCATGTACAGACATGGCCTCGGAACACGGAGACCGAAAGGTCGAACATGAGTCGTATAGAAGATACGATCAACATGAAGATGTTCACCGATGATGACTAGTCCGTCTCACGTGATGATCGGACACGGCCTAGTTTGACTCGGATCATGTAATCACTTAGATGACTAGAGGGATGTCTATCTGAGTGGGAGTTCATAAGATGAACTTAATTATCCTGAACATAGTCAAAAGGTTTTTGCAAATTATGTCGTAGCTCACGCTATAGTTCTACTGTTTAGATATGTTCCTAGAGAAAAATTAGTTGAAAGTTGATAGTAGCAATTATGCGGACTAGGTCCGTAAACTGAGGATTGTCCTCATTGCTTCATAGAAGGCTTATGTCCTTAATGCACCGCTCAGTGTGCTGAACCTCGAACGTTGTCTGTGGTTGTTGCGAATATCTGACATACACGTTTTGATAACTACGTGATAGTTCAGTTAAACGGTTTAGAGTTGAGGCACCAAAGACGTTTTTGAAACATCGCGAAACATATGAGATGTTTTGAGGGCTGAAATTGGGATTTCAGGCTCGTGCCCATGTCAAGAGGTATAAGACCTCCGATGACTTTCTTAACCTGCAAACTAAGGAGAAAAGCTCAATTGTTGAGCTTGTGCTCAGATTGTCTGAGTACAACAATCATTTGAATCGAGTGGGAGTTGATCTTCCAGATAAGACAGTGATGGTTCTCCAAAGTCATTTCCACCAAGCTGTTAGAGCTTCGTGATGAACTATAACATATCAGGGATAGATATGATGATCCTTGAGGTATTCGCGATGTTTGACACCGCGAAAGTAGAAATCAAGAAGGAGCATCAATTGTTGATGGTTGGTGAAACCACTAGTTTCAAGAAGGGCAAGGGCAAGAAGGGATACTTCATGAAACGGCAAATCAGCTGCTGCTCTAGTGAAGAAACCCAAGGTAAAACCCAAACCCGAGACTAAGTGCTTCTGTAATAAGGGGAACAACCACTAGAGCAGAATTACCCTAGATACTTGGTAGATAAGAAGGCTGGCAAGGTCGATAGAAGTATATTGGATATACATTGTGTTAATGTGTACTTTGCTAGTACTCCTAGTAGCACCAGGGTATTAGATACCGGTTCGGTTGCTAAGTGTTAGTAACTCGAAACAAAAGGCTATGGAATAAACGGAGACTAGCTAAAGGTGAGCTGACCATATGTGTTGGAAGTTTTTCCAAGCTTGATATGATCAAGCATCGCACGCTCCCTCTACCAAAGAGATTGGTGTTAAACCTAAATAATTGTTATTTGGTGTTTGCGTTGAGCATAGACATGATTGGATTACGTCTATCGCAATACGGTTATTCATTTAAGGAGAATAATGGTTACTCTGTTTATTTGAATAATACCTTCAATGGTCTTACACCTAAAATGAATGGTTTATTAAATCTCGATCGTAGTGATACACATGTTCATGCCAAAAGATAGTAATGATAGTACCACCTACTTGTGGCACTGCCACGTAAGTCATATCGGTATAAAACGCATGAAGAAGCTCCATATTGATGGATCTTTGGGCTCACTCGTTTTTGAAAAGTTTGAGACATGCGAACCATGTCTATTGGTGTATATGCGTGAAGAAACTCCATGCAAATGGACCATTTTGACTCACTTGATTTTGAATCACTTGGGACATGCAAATCATACCACATGGGCAAGATGACTGAAAAGCCTCGTTTTCAGTAAGATGGAGCAAGATAGCAACTTGTTGGAAGTAACACATTTTGATGTGTGCAGTCCAATGAGTGCTGAGGCATGCAGTGAATATCGTTATGTTCTTACTTCACAGATGATTCGAGTAGATGTTGAGTATATTTACTTGATGAATCACGAGTCTGAATTATTGAAAGGTTCAAGTAATTTCAGTGTGAAGTTGAAAGATCGTCGTGACAAGAGGATAAAAGATCTATGATATGATCATAGAGATGAATATCTGAATCACGAGTTTGGCACAGAATTAAGACATTGTGGAAATTGTTTCACAACTGATACAGCCTGGAACACCATAGTGTGATGGTGTGTCCGAACATCATAGTTGCACCCTATTGGATATGGTGCGTACCATGATGTCTCTTATCGAATTACCACTATCATTCATGGGTTAGGCATTAGAGACAACCACATTCACTTTAAATAGGGCACCACGTAATTCCGATGAGATGACACCGTATGAATTATGGTTTAGAGAAACCTAAGTTGTCTTTTCTTAAAAGTTTGGGGCTGCGACGCTTATATGAAAAAGTTTCAGGTTCATAAGCTCGAACCCAAAGCGGATAAAATGCATCTTCATAGGAAACCCAAAATAGTTGGGTATACCTCCTAATTCAGATCCGAAAGCAATATGAATTGTTTCTAGAATCGGGTCCTTTCTCGAGGAAAGGTTTCTCTCTAAAGAGTTGAGTGGGAGGATGGTGGAGACTTGATGAGGTTATTGAACCGTCTCTTCAACTAGTGTGTGGCAGGGCACAGGAAGTTGTTCCTGTGGCACCTACACCAATTGAAGTGGAAGCTTATGATATTGATCATGAAACTTCGGATCAAGTCACTACCAAACCTCGTGGGATGACAAGGATGCGTACTACTTCAGAGTGGTACCTAATCCTGTCTTGGAAATCATGTTGCTGGACAACAATGAACCTACGAGCTATGGAGAAGCGATGGTGGGCCCGGATTCCGATAAATGGCTCAAGGCCATAAAACCCGAGAGAGGATCCATGTATGAAAACAAAGTGTAGACTTTGGAAGAACTACTTGATGGTCGTAAGGCTGTTAGGTACATATGGATTTTGAAAGGAAGACAGACAATGATGGTAAGTGTCACCATTGAGAAAGCTCGACTTGTCGTTAAGATGTTTTTCAACAAGTTCAAGGAGTTGACTACGATGAGACTTTCTCACTCGTAGCGATGCTAAGAGTCTGTTGGAATTATATTAGCAATTACTGCATTATTTATGAAATCTTGCAGATAGGATGTCAAAACATTGTTTCCTCGACGATTCTTGAGGAAAGGTTGTATGTGATACAACCGGAAGGTTTTGTCTATCCTGAAATATGCTAATAAGTATGCAAAGCTCCAGCAATCCTTCTGAGGACTGGAGTGAGCATCTCGGAGTTGGAATGTATGCTTTGATGATGATCAAAGATTTTGGGTGTATACAAAGTTTATGAGAAACTTGTATTTCCAAAGAAGTGAGTGGGAGCACTATAGAATTTCTGATGAATATATGTTGTTGACATATTAATGATCAGAAATGACGTAGAATTTCTGGAAAGCATATAGGGTTATTTGGAAAGTGTTTTCAATGGAAAACCTGGATTAAGCTACTTGAACATTGAGCATCAAGATCTATAAGGATAGATCAAAACGCTTAATAGTACTTTCAAATGAGCACATGCCTTGACGTGATCTTGAAGGTGTTCAAGATGGATCAGTCAAATAAGGAGTTCTTGCCTGAGTTGTAAGGTATGAAGTTAAGACTTAAAGCTCGACCATGGCAGAATAGAGAGAAAGGAACGAAGGTCGTCCCCTATGCTTAAGACATAGGCTCTACAGTATGCTATGCTGTGTACCGCACCTGAAGTGTGCTTTACCATGAGTCAGTCAAGGGGTACAAGAGTGATCCAAGAATGGATCACAGGACAGCGGTCAAAGTTTTCCTTAGTAACTAGTGGACTAAGGAATTTTCTCAATTATGGAGGTGGTAAAAGAGTTCGTCGTAAAGGGTTACGTCGATGCAAGCTTAACACCTATCCGGATAGCTCTGAGTAGAGATACCGGATACGTACAATGGAGCAACAATTTAGAATAGCTCCAAGTAGAACAATTATTTGGAATAGCTCCAAATAGAACGTGGTAGCTGCATCTAGGAGATGACATAGAGATTTGTAAAGCACACACGGATCTGAAAGGTTCAGACCCGTTGACTATAACCTCTCTCACAAGCATAACATGATCAAACCCAGAACTCATCGAGTGTTAATCACATGGTAAATGTGAACTAGATTATTGACTCTAGTAAACTCTTTGGGTGTTAGTCACATGGGGATGTGACCTTGAGTGTTAATCACATATCGATGTGAACTAGATTATTGACTCTAGTGCAAGTGGGAGACTGTTGGAAATATGCCCTAGAGGCAATAATAAATTGATTATTATTATATTTCCTTGTTCATGATAATCGTTTATTATCCATGCTAGAATTGTATTGATAGGAAACTCAGATACATGTGTGGATACATAGACAACACCATGTCCCTAGTAAGCCTCTAGTTGACTAGCTCGTTAATCAATAGATGGTTACGGTTTCCTGACCATGGACATTGGATGTCGTTGATAACGGGATCACATCATTAGGAGAATGATGTGATGGACAAGACCCAATCCTAAGCCTAGCACAAGATCATGTAGTTCGTATGCTAAAGCTTTTCTAATGTCAAGTATCATTTCCTTAGACCATGAGATTGTGCAACTCCCGGATACCGTAGGAGTGCTTTGGGTGTGCCAAACTTCACAACGTAACTGGGTGGCTATAAAGGTACACTACGGGTATCTCTGAAAGTGTCTGTTGGGTTGGCACGAATCGAGATTGGGATTTTGTCACTCCGTGTAAACGGAGAGGTATCTCTGGGCCCACTCGGTAGGACATCATCATAATGTGCACAATGTGACCAAGGGGTTGATCACGGGATGATGTGTTACGGAACGAGTAAAGAGACTTGCCGGTAACGAGATTGAACAAGGTATCGGTATACCGACGATCGAATCTCGGGCAAGTACCATACCGCTAGACAAAGGGAATTGTATACGGGATCGATTGAGTCCTTGACATCGTGGTTCATCTGATGAGATCGTCGTGGAACATGTGGGAGCCAACATGGGTATCCAGATCCCGCTGTTGGTTATTGACCGGAGAACATCTCGGTCATGTCTGCATGTCTCCCGAACCCGTAGGGTCTACACACTTAAGGTTCGATGACGCTAGGGTTATAAAGGAAGCTTGTATGTGGTTGCTGAATGTTGTTCGGAGTCCCGGATGAGATCCCGGACGTCACGAGGAGTTCCGGAATGGTCCGGAGGTAAAGATTTATATATAGGAAGTCCTGTTTCGGCCATCGGGACAAGTTTCGGGGTCATCGGTATTGTACCGGGACCACCGGAAGGGTCCCGGGGGCCCACCGGGTGGGGCCACCTACCCAGGGGGGCCACATGGGCTGTAGGGGGTGCGCCTTGGCCTACATGGGCCAAGGGCACCAGCCCCAAGAGGCCCATGCGCCTAGGGAACCCTAGAGGGAAGAGTCCTCAAGGGGGAAGGCACCTCCGAGGTGCCTTGGGGAGGATGGACTCCTTCCCCCCCTCTTAGCCGCACCCTTTCCTTGGAGGAAGGGGCAAGGCTGCGCCTCCCCCCTCTCCCCTGCCCCTATATATAGTGGAGGGGAGGGAGGGCATCCAAACATGAGCCCCTGGCGCCTCCCTCCCTCCCGTGACACCTCCTCCTCTCCCGTAGGTGCTTGGCGAAGCCCTGCAGGATTGCCACGCTCCTCCATCACCACCACGCCGTTGTGCTGCTGCTGGATGGAGTCTTCCTCAACCTCTCCCTCTCTCCTTGCTGGATCAAGGCGTGGGAGACATCGTCGAGCTGTACGTGTGTTGAACGCGGAGGTGCCGTCCATTCGGCACTAGGATCATCGGTGATCTGAATCACGACGAGTACGACTACATCAACCCCGTTCACTTGAATGCTTCCGCTTAGCGATCTACAAGGGTATGTAGATGCACTCTCTTTCTACTCGTTGCTGGTTTCTCCATAGATAGATCTTGGTGATTCGTAGGAAAAATTTTGAATTTCTGCTACGTTCCCCAACAAAAGGTACTCAGCAAGACTTACATCAGATCCTATCATACATGCATTAGTATCAAGAAGGCAATTTGGGGTTTGGCTGCAGCAAGCCAGCTTTGACTCAGTGGCTATCCTGTTCTATGACTACGAGTAACTTCCTTGAGGTGAGAAAGCGCACACGAGTCCACTAATCACCACTTCAATACACTACTATGGATCCATTCCTGTCTCCCTACGAGAAGGCCATCCATAGTACTCACACTTGTCTTGAGCATTTTAGAGTATCCACTTCAAGTTGTCTATGTACCACGTAAGCATCCAAGAAGTCCATCACCGAGGACGCGGCTATTCGAATAGATCATGATAACCCTGTAGGGGTGTACTTCTTCACACACACTCTCACCACTTATCACCATGTACACGTCATGTATCTTGGCAACCTTCAAGTGGGAGCCTGGCGAGAGTGTCGGCCACGACCTGACTAACCACGCAAGACTCTAGTCCAGGTTTATCGCCTATTTGGGTTCTATCCGCAAGGGAGTCCGACCGAGGTTTCCATCACGGCCCCAAACGATGTGAGCAGGGTTCCCAAGCCCACCATTTGGGTGCTACTTAGTACACCATGACACTATGCCTAGTCTGTCCCAAGCCCACCTTGTCGGCTGCCACTCGGTAGAAAAATAGCACTACTTACAAACACCAGAAACTAGTTGCAACTCCTGGACTAAGATCGAGGTGATTAATAAGCCGAGAGGGGCCGAGTTGCCGCAACCCAATGTGTGGTAGTAACTAGTCATTGGACAATATACACAGAACTCAGTTCTTAAGGACGGTCCCAATGAGACAACCCACCATGTACTCCTACATGGCCTCTCATCGCTACCTTTACTAAATCGTGTTCACACGCTTAACTCTCAGCATTAGAACAAATCATAACACTCCAATTCATTCCTGATGAATCAGACCTGACACAACTCTAAGCAATAGCAGGCATGGCATGTTAGGAACACAACATGGCTCAACCAACTCCTAAACATGCTAGTGGGTTTCAACTATTTACTGTGGCAATGACAGGTCATGTAGAGGAATGGGTTCAACTACCGCAGCATAAAGTAGCAGTTGAATTGTTGTTATCCTAATGCAATAAAAGAGAGAAGGAGCAAGAGAGTGGGATTGTATCAGAATGAACAAGGGGGGTTTGCTTGCCTGGTAGATCAACAGGGGGCACTGCTCCTCTGACAGGTACTCTGGAACGGTCTCCGGAGCAGGACCTATCGAGAAGGATGGTGTCAGCAATCAATACACAAACGTATGCAACAATATGATGCATGAACATATCATGTAGATGTGATATGGTTTGTGCTAATGCATCTAGCATTTCACTTGGAAGAAGTCCATTTGAACCAAAGGTTCAAATGCAACTCTAACTAAAGTCTCTTTAAAAGCCATTAATGTGTTTTCACATATACAGCAGGTATAACTTGGTTTGTCATGCATGAAAATGGTACAGATGGATAGATTGCATTTTTTGATAATTTTTCATATATAAATTATTTCAAACTGAGCTATGGTTGAATTTCTGTGATTTTTTTGAAGTTTTGAACATTTTCTGGAATTCCTAAATTATTTAAACCTAGAAAAACACTTATTGCGTCAACATGACAACAGCACGACTCAGCAGGTCAACCGAGCTGACCAGGGTCAAGCCTGACCGGTGGGGCCCATTGTTTAGTGACCCATTTGTTAATCCCGGTCAAAACCAGCGTTGACTGGGTTTGACCAAGCCGTGGGGCCCACTGTCAGTGGAAAAGAGGTGGCTCATTAGGGGGTTAGCCCCTAATGACGGCCACGTCGACAGTCGCCGGAGTTCGGCTGACGACGACCAAAACAACGGCGGAGGCTCACCGGACTTGAGCTACAGGCGGCAACTCGATGCGGGGAAACCAACAGGACGTAGCCCGCACTCCGACGCATCTAGAGGAGGTAGTAGAGGGTCGCGGGGTGGTCGGAGCATGCCAGAACGGAGCTCGCGGCGGCAGCCGGAGTTCGGCTTCGAGTGGCGCAGGGCTGCAGGGTATGGTGAGGCCAGGCTGGGGGATCTGTGGCCTCCTGGTACAGCTAGGAGCTCGCTAGGCTTGTCGGCTTGAGCGAAGCGGCACGACAGCGTCATGCCCGGCGTCCAAGGCGGACGGCGGTGCTCAGTACGGTGGCTAGCACGGCTACGGCATCGGAAAGACCACGGGGAGAGAGGGGAGACATAGGAGAGCTCACGGCGGTCTCGTAGGCGGTCTTAGTCAGCTCAGGGAGGCACAGACCGGGACGGGACGTTGACGGCGTTCTCGGGCGGCCGGCGATGAAGACAACGATGCCGATGATGTTGCGGGGCTCCCGGGCTTGCATGCGTACGCGTGGAGCTTCAGGGCAATGTGGCAGAGCCGATGGACACGGTGGAGAGGCGAGGCCGTGGCTCTGGGCGCGGTAGCGGCGATGGTGGCATTCGGTCGTGGGAGAGGGAGGGCGGCAGAGGAGGGGATGAGCGCGAGAGAGTGTGGGAGGGGCCTGGGGGATGCATGGCGTCTCCAGGGAGTCACGGAGTAAGTAGGCAGGAAGGAGCTGGCACGGCGCGTGCTCACGCGTGTCGGGTGTGTCCGTCTTGTCCTCCTAGCGCCAGGAGGAGGACGAATGGCGTTGGCTGGTGTGATGCCCGGATATTTAAGATACAGTAATTCCCTGTTAATGATGTCACGTCATCGCAGTTACTGTTGCTAATCTCATGTTAGTTCGAAACCGATTCAAATTCAAATTCGAAATCAAGTTGAATGGTAAAAAATTTCAAACATTAAAACTAAAATGTTTGGGTTGTGCCAAATAATGCATAGGTATTTATGGTGGAGAAGCCACACTTTTATAAAATATTTAAATACTCAAAAATGATTTAAAGTATAGCAAAAATAGTTATTTAAATGCTTTGAAAATATTAAAACAAATGAAAACTATTTTAATTAAATTTCCCAATTTAATGTGGCTGTGGTATAATTACTACCAATTTAGGATCTATTGCTATAATTAATAAAACTAAATAAACTTAAAAGATAGTGAAACAGAAAGGAAATAAATAAAAGAAAATGTAAAAAGGTAAAAGAGAAAACTACTAGCACATAAGGCCCGTGGCTATAGGAGCCGGGCCAGCCCACCAACGCCCCTCATCCCCTACCTCTTTGTTCACCACACCCCGTGGACACAGAGGGCTCTTCCATGGTCGGGGATCGCCATGCGACGTGCATCCACCCCCCCCCCCCCACGTCCTACTTGACTCCCCTCGATGCCCAGCAAACCCTAGCTTGCCATTCCCCCTCCCCTCACGTCGCTTCCTTCTTCCCCGCGCACATCTAAGCCACTGCCTCCATGACCCTCCTCGTCCACGCGGTCACTGAACTCCTCTCCGGCTAGAAGTCTGTCCAGGAGCTCCTCCGTGGTCGTCTTCGTCATCTACACCGGCGCACGCGAGCTAACATGCCCCAACGACGACGCCTTCGTCAATCTTCTTCGACTACGGCCGCCACATGTCCTCGCTCCATGCCGTCTCGAGCATCTCCGGCACCCTCAAGCATCCCTACGCAACCACAGTGATCACCGCCACTTCCCCGCAATTTATCGAGCTCGGATTTGATCTCGAGCGCGCTCGCCGCAACGCTCGTAGCCTAGTCGCCGCCGCCCTTGTAGTTCGCCCTGTGCGTTCCGTGACCACGCCCTGCTGTTGCTCCTGCACGCCCGACACCGCCGTTCTCTGCCACCGTTGCTGCTGTTCGCCCACGACACCCGCTTCCCCCCGCTCCGGCATGCCCCTCCTTCCCTCGTCCGCTATGGCATGCCTCCTCGGCTGCCCAGGGTGCATCGGTCCCACACACACGCTCACGCACCCGTGAGCCTCGCCCGCAGTCGTCGTGCTCCCCCGGCCCCGCTCTCCACCGCGCCCGCCATCGCCTACCATGCGCGCTCCCGCCGGAGCCCCTGGCCTCGGCTCCGCCCCTGCCCCTGCTTGCCACTATGCTACGGCGATGCGCCCTCGGGCGCCCCGCACCACACCCCGGACCCGCCTCCGGCCTCCATGCCCCGCGCGGCCTGATGTCGCCCCACTGGCCGGCCTCTCTGCTCCACTGCCCACCGCGCGTGTCGCCGCAGCCACCGCTCGCCTCGGCCATATCCTGTGCCACGCTCTGCCCGCCACCGCGGCCATCCCTCCACCGCCTCCCCTGGCCCTGGCCACCGTCGCCGGCGTACGCCGTGCGCGCCCAGCGCCCCTCGGGCTCACGCCCGTTCGGGTGCCCCGCCCCGCTGCTCACCCGAACCACTATGGCCTCTGGGCCACTACCAAACAGGCCAGACCCCGGAACAGTTTAAAAAAAGAGAATTTAAAATAGAAATAATAATAATAATAATAATAATAATAATCTGATCTAATTAATTAATTAGTTAACTAAATTAATTAACTTAATTATTTGTGATTAACTAACCTAATCATTTAACTAATCTAATTAATCCTGACTAGTTAGTCTCAATCAATGACAAACGGGACCCACCCACCAGGTTGACTAGTCAAAGGTCAAAGATGACCGTTGATGTCATGCTGACGTCATAAATGCAATTTAGAATTAAAATAATCTGTTAATTTTCTAAAAAGTGATTTAAAACTTTAAAAATTAATATAAAATAATCCGTAGCTCGGATGAAAAAACTTTGTACATGATAATTTCTCAGGACGACGAGACAAATCCGGATACGCAGCCCGTTCGCCTGCCACACATCCCTAGCATAGCGAACGTGCAACATTCCCCCTCTGGTTCATATGTCCCAAAACACGAAACACCAGGGATACTTTCCTGGATGTCCCCCCCCCCTTGCCGATATCACCTAGTACTGCGTTCAGTCACCTCTAGCACCGCGTATTGCCATGTTATGCTTTGTGATGCTTTGATTGCTCTATTATTTATTGTGTTCCCTGTCTGTTACTTCTTTCCGGTAGACCCCGAGACTGCCGGCGACCCCCATTTCGACTACGGTGTTGACGACCCTTCCTTCTTGCTAGAGCAACCAGGCAAGCCCCCCCCCCCTTGATCAACCCGATTTAGCCTATTCTTCTCTCTACTGCTTGCATTAGAGTAGTGTAGCATGTTACTGCTTTCGGTTAATCCTGTTCTGATGCATAGCCTGTCATTGTTGCTACAATTGTTACCCTCACCTGCAATCCTAAATGTTTAGTATAGTATGCTAGTATTCCATCAGTGGCCCTACATTCTTGTCCGTCTGCTATGCTATATTACGGGTTGTGGTCACTTCAGGAGGTGATCACGGGTATATACATATTAAACTATTATACAGGTTACATGGTAGTGACTAAAGTCAGGTCGGCTCGTAGAGTACCCGCAAGTGATTCCGATGTGGGGGCTGAAAGGACAGGTGGTTCCATCCCGGTAGTGGTGGGCCTGGGTTCCTGACGGCCCTCGACTGTTACTTTGTAGCGGAGTGACAGGGCAGGTTGAGACCACCTAGGAGAGAGGTGGGCCTGGCCCTAGTCGGCATCCGTGGTTACTTCAAAATAACACGCTTAACGAGATCTTGGTATTTGATCTGAGTCTGGCGACTGGCCTATACGCACTAACCAACTATGCGGGAACAATTATGGGCACTCGACATCGTGGTACCAGCTGAAGCCTTCTTGACATCAGCGACTGAGCGGCGCGCGCCAAATTGGACTGGAACGCCTGCTCTTGTATTAGGGAGGCTAGGTCTGCTTACCGGTCGCGTTCGCAACATGCAGGTGTGCAATGGGCGATGGGCCCAGACCCCTGCACCATAGGATTTAGACCGGTGTGTTAACCTCTCTGTTGTGCCTAGGTAGGGCTGCGACGTGTTAATCTTTCGAGGCCGGGCATGACGTGTGTCCGGCCAAAGGGGATCGAGCGTGTTGGGAAATGTGGTGCACCCCTGCAGGGAAGTTTATCTATTTGAATAGTTGTGTCCCTCGGTAAAAGGATGATCCGGAGTTGTACCTTGACCTTATGACAACTAGAACTGGATACTTAATATAACACACCCTCTCAAGTGCCAGATACAACCCGGTGATCGCTCTCTCATAGGGCGACGAGGAGGGGATCGCCGGGTAGGATTATGCTATACGATGCTACTTGGTTAACTTACCATCTACTCTCTTCTATTGCTTCAAGATGGAGGCTGCCAGAAGCATAGTCTTTGATAGGACTAGTTATCCCCCTCTTATTCTCGCATTCTGCAGTTCAGTCTACATAACTACCCCTTTCATTGATAACAATGCATATGTAGTGTAGATCCTTGCTTGCGAGTACTTTGGATGAGTACTCACGGTTGCTTTGCTCCCCCTTTTCCCCTTTCTTTACCTGGTTGCCGTGACCAGATGATGGAGTCTAGGAGCCAGAGGATCCCGAGATTGATTCTACATCGAGTTTGGCTTCGAGGAGTAGTTAGGAGGTCCCATGCAGGAGGCCCTGCCTTTTCGATCCTTGCTACTTTTGTGCTAGCCTTCTTAAGGCAATCTTGTTTAACTTATGTCTGTGCTCGGATATTATTGCTTCTGCTGACTCTTGTGATTTCGAGCTTATGTATTCGAGCCCTCGAGGCCCCTTGTTTGTAATATAAAGCTTGTATAATTTTAATTTGTGTCTAGAGTTTTGTTGTGATATCTTCCCGTGAGTCCTTGATCTTGACCGTACACATTTGCGTGTTTGATTAGTGTATGGTCGAATCGAGGGCGTCACAAGTTGGTATCAGAGCCGACTGCCTATAGGAATCCCCCTTCCACACTCCTTGGCTAAAGTTGAGTCTAGTCGATGAAAATTGTTTTACTAACTTGGCTGTGCGGCCCATGGGCCCACGTCGCCATTGGGTGGTATTATTATCTTTTATTCCTCGTCTATACTCTCAGAGTCTAATCTCTCTTCTGTTTGAGTTAAATGAATTTTATCTAAATCTAACATTAGGATCCCGTGATCACTTTCACCCAGAGAGCACCTTATTACCGATGATCGTCTGCTGCATCAGAAGATTCTGAGGTTACTCTATGATGTTATCCCGAGACCCTTGTGCCCTTCGTCGTTGCAATTCCATACCACTGATAAATCCCTATGGAAAGCTACATACACTTGTCTTCCATAACTTCATTTCCAATTGTTCCTGTTATTACAAGATACCCTGAAATAATTGGGTATTCCGAGAATCCTTTGTGTCTACTGCCTTGCAGCTCCTTTTCCTCATGAATACATGTATGAATAATTCCTCACACTTACCGGGGATTCGTTCATCCCCAGTTGTTTAGGTGTTTCACATAATTCTTCGAAATACTATCGCATCTTTCGAGAATCCTCTGCAGCCTATGGCTCTGGAAATTCTTGGCTGCTTGCATTATGGTTAATTCCAAATGCCTAGCATTATTCATTGACATCCTTTGTCACTATCATTTTGAGACCGCTGATTCAATATGATGAGGATGCTCGCAATCATCAGTCGCAATTAGAACTCATCCTTCCGGCTTAGACGTCATTTTTGAACATGAGCTAGTTCTCGACCAATCAATTGTCGTCGGTTGTACCCCTAAGCCTACTCAACTTATCAATCCTTAATCAAAGAGTTTTCTTCTGACCCCCTTGATTTGGAAATCATAAATTCCTTTGCATTTGAGCTTTGAATTAGTCAATTGTTTCTATAATCTTATCTCCTTGCATTCTTTCTTCTTCTGGTTGAGTACCGATGCTCACATCAGATCCCTCGTGGACCACCAGATCCTTTGTTGGATTTTATCTGACAACGTCCTTCATATTCAATAACCTTGTGAGTCTTTCCTCGGATACATAATGCCTTTAGTAAATTGTATCCTCTACTTCCTCAACCATTCTCTACTTCCGAGCTTGAGTTATTTACTCCTTAAGTTTGTGGTATATGTTACTAAGATACCCCGATGGGTTGAACCTATGCCTTCCTTATTCTTTGTGAACCTAAAAAGTTTACACAAGTCATACCATTCTGGTGTTTTACCAGGTAATTTTCTGCTCTACAACTTCTTTGAAGACAAGAAGTGAATGAAAGATTATGCATTGGAGAAGTTGGAGTCGACCTTGAACTTTGTTTTCATGCCCATGGACACGATGTAGATCTTATCATGAAAGCTTCTCGTAAAAATAATTGCCCCTTGTTATAAGTTCATCTGGTATCTATGTTTGGTCCTTTGCAACCGTGGTTCTGGCCATATTGTTCTTCTTTGATCCCATTTCATGGACAAGTTAAAGTACTTGTCTTCTGTGGATGAATATGCAGTCCAACCCAAGGTTGTCAGAATCGCGATTCTATTGTACGATTCTACGACTTTACGATCCAAACTAACCCCTATGATTGTACGATTTTAGTTCATAGAATCTACGTTTCTACGATCCTGATAGTGAAGATTCTACGATTTGTGATCCTGCCATCGGAGCTCTGATCCGATTCAAAATCGTGATTCTGACAACCTTGGTCCAACCTCTACTTTGATCTACCGTCGAGTATTACCCTCTGGTACCTCAAGAATATCTAGGAACCGTGCTGCTTCTTATGAGTTCTTCATCAGCTATTATTTCTCACCGGATCCAATTTTTCATGGGTTATGAGTTGTTAGTCACTCAAGAACACCAATAAGTGAACCGATTCCGCACTCTGAGTCAATAACTCTTAAGTAGTTTTCGTTGCTTATGAGTTTATTAATCCTTCAAGGCATTCCTAGCCTGATTGGCTATATCATTATCATGCTAATTTTAACTGTGCTACCTGGTCCTTCTTCCTAGAGCACAAATTTCAACAGTGAGCTAATCTTGCGTCGATCTTCCTTGTCATACCACTTCTCCTTGAACAGCAAACTTGATTTCGAGTTTGTGTCCTACCTGTGGTTCCAAAAACCTTTCGCTTTCATCATTCCTTTGACTTGATGTCATCATCGATTGATTACATCTTCTTGAAACCTCTCAAAAAATTTGTCGTGATCATTGTCAACAATTTGACTTCTTCCAAGTTGTTGTCGAATTCAGGATGAGAAATACCATCTTTGCCCCTCGATGAAGTGTGTTATCAGCGACCACATTCTTGCCTTCCCCCAACACAAACATGTTTATGTTTTGTGTTGTATCTTGATTTCCTTGCTATCTAGCTTATGATATGTTATACCTTGGAGTATTACCATCTGTTATGTCGAGGATGTTGAGAGAATTGCTCCACCTCTCAATATTCTTGGTATTGTGATGCTTCTCGTCATCACCATCCTTCTCTTGGTCCCTATGTTCCAATTGGAATACCAATAAGTGAACTCTGTTGTGAGAATTTAATATTCCTAGCAACCCTATTGCTTCTGAGTTAATGGACAACTATTCCAATTTAGTGTGCTGGTTGCTAAATCACCATCCCAATGTTGGTCGTGCAACCCAGCCCATATTTCAAGTGCACCGTTCAACCAATGTTTAACTGTGGATGTTTTCCTCGAACATACATCATCATAATGTACTGTTTGATATGACAAATGTTTTCTCCTTGTTCTCATAATTGTGGAAATCCATCTTTTTTGAAACCTTGATGAATTGTCGCTGATTCCATCAGCCACCTCCTCATCCTCTCGTTGGTTTACTAATGAACTCTTGTTTGGGAACTTGCTTCCATAGTTCATTTCCCGAGAATCTTATCATGTCATCTCATCAATTTGTGTTGCACCTTTTCTTCTCAGGCATCCTGAGTCTGAGGTATACTAACGCCAATCAGATCTGAATCTCGGTCAGATATGGTGGTTCGAGCATCTTCCAAGAGTCATAACATTGGTATTTATATAGCCCGGTAATGTGGTGTCATACCTAGCACACCTGGCTGAAGGACCTATTGTTACGGTCCTTCCTTTTAGCTAGGTTAACCACTCTTCCATGAGGAAATTGTGAAACTTATTCTATAAGCTATTCTTGATGGATCCTTTGTGTATCCAAAGTCTGACTTTGCTTGAAGACCATGTCAATGCTATCTTGAAGCATGTCTGTGGTACTCCGATCTTCAATAAGAACAGTTGAAGCAATGCTATCTTTTCTTTATCAATTATCCAAAACACCATTGTATGGGTATTGTCATCAAATTCCTCTCCCTTACCTAAATGGATTCTACTTTCTATCCTATCGTGGATATCTTTCTCTGCTTGTCCTTGGGGAGGGTATACCCTTGGTATATGTCTCAAACACATTTTCCTTTCCATTGTTCTGTCTGATATGATGATCACATTTTCCTTTCCATTAATTTGTTTAACCTTCCTTGTGATCCATATGATCTAAGCAATAATATTCTTCTGCTTATGTAAACACCTTGGTGTACAACCGTGTCAGTAAGACCCTGTTGCATTTGTCGATAGCATTCCGGTAACCACTGATGGACGAGAACTTTGCCAATTGGTCCGGCTCGTTCAACGAGCAGGAAAATGGTTCTCTTCGTCCCTCGCCCTTGGTATCGATGTTGTTGCCGACATAACTGACAGGCTACCCTCTGACATGCCTTGCTATCGTGACCGTGCAAGATTTTGGCCCCCTTTCTGCTTTAAACCACATGGTGGGCCCATAACCCACAGTTCCACAGGATCGAAACATGACTCACTTATATACCCCTGTTTCCAAAGTTATTCCTCATGCTTGGCTTCGTATGTAGATCCCAAGCCACCTTCCTAGAGATGATCTATTCTGGTTTCAGCCGCAAAACTTAATCTCGTTGCTCTGGACCCCTTTCACCCTTTGTTACAAGCATCGAACAATTGCCTACCCGCTCTAAACTCCTCATGATACCTCCTTACGTTGCTCTCGATATTTTCTTAAATTTCAATTTGAGAGTTACTTTCCGCCACCTTCCCCGATGTTATCGACCAGATAGTCAACCTTGCAGAGGCCCGTTCTTCCGGAATACCCCCTTATCCTTTCATAAGTACGATGGAGTTACCGAAGAAAGGATGCCTACCTCATCATGATGAACCGAAGCAAAGAAATGAACACATCAACGTAATGGATTGACCTCTTCGAGAAGAGCAACCAAGATCGAGAACGCTCGTTAGAATTTCGTAACCAAATCCCTTCCCCGTCACTTCCCCTCTTAAATCTCGGGACGAGATTTCTTGTAATGGAGGATAATTGTGATGCCCGGATATTTAAGATACAGTAATTCCCTATTAATGATGCCACATCATCGCAATTACTATTGCTAATCTCACGTTAGTTCGAAACCGATTCAAATTCAAAATCAAGTCGAACGGTAAAAGTTTTCAAACATTAAAACTAAAATGTTTGGGTTGTGCCAAATAATGCATAGGTATTTATGGTGGAGAAGCCACACTTCTATAAAATATCTAAATACTCAAAAATGATTTAAACAGTAGCAAAAACAGTTATTTAAACACTTTGAAAATATTAAAACAAATGAAAACTATTTTAATTAAAATTCCCAATTTAATGTGGTTGTGGTATAATTAGAACTACCAGTTTAGGATCTATTGCTATAATTAATAAAACTAAATAAATTTAAGAGATAAGTGAAAATAGAAAAGAAATAAATAAAAGAAAAAGGTAAAAAGGTAAAAGAGAAAACAACTAGCACTTAAGGCCCGCAACTACAGGAGCCGGGCCAGCCCACCAACGCCCCTCATCCCCTACCTCTCTATTCACCACACCCCGTGGACACAGAGGGCTCGTCCATGGTCGGGGATCACCACACGGCGTGCATCCAGCCCCCCCCCCCCCGGCGTCCTACTTGACTCCCTACAATGCCCTGTGAACCCTAGCTTGCCATTCCCCTCCCTTCGCAACGCTTCCTTCTTCCCCACGCACATCTGAGCAGCTGCCGCCATGACCCTCCTTGTTCACGCGGTCACCGAACTCCTCTCCGGCTAGAAGTGTGTCCGGGAGCTCCTCCGTGGTCGTCTTCGTCATCTACACCGGCGCACGCGAGCTAACACGCCCCAACGACGACACCTTCGTCGATCTTCTTCGACTATGGCCGCCACATGTCCTCGCTCCATGCCGTCCTGGCCATCTCCGGCACCCTCAAGCATCCCTACGCAACCACAGTGAGCACCACCACTTCCCCGCAATTTATCGAACTCAGATTCGAGCTTGAGCATGCTCGCCGCAACGCCCGTAGCCTAGTCGCCACCGCCCTTGTAGTTCGCCCCATACGCACCGTGACCACGCCCTGCCGTTGCTCCCGCACGCCCGACGCCGCCGTTCTCTGCCACCGCTGTTGTTGTTTGCCCACGGCGCCTGCTTCCCCCCGCTCCGGCGTGCCCCCTTCTCTCGTTCGCTCCAGCGTGCCTCCCCGGCCGCCTAGGCTGCATAGGTCTTGCGCACACGCTCACTAGCCCGTGAGCCTCGCCCACAGTCGCCGCACTCCCCCGGCCCCGCGCTGCGCCGCGCCCGCCATCGCCTCTCGTGTGCCCTCCCGCTGGAGCCCCTGGCCTCGGCTCTGCCCCTGCCCCTGCTTGCCGCCGCGCTATGGCGCTGCGCCCTCGGGCGTCCCGCGCCACACCCTGCACCCATCGCCGGCCTCCACTCCCCGCGCGTCCTGCTGCTGCCCCACTTGCCGGCCTCTCTGCTCTGCTGCCCACCGCACGCGTCGCCGCAACCGCCACTCGCCCCGGCCATATCATGCGCCGCGCTCTGCACACCACCGCGGCCATGCCTCTGCCGCCTCCCCTGGCCCTGGCCGCCGGCGTGCACTGTGCGCGCCCAGCGGCCCTCGGGCTTGCGCCCGTTCCGGTGCCCCGCCCCGCTGCTCGCCTGAACCACTATGGCCTCTAGGCCACTGCCAAACGGGCCCCGCCCCAAAACAATTTTAAAAAAGAGGATATAAAATAATAATAATAATACAATTTAATTAATTAGTTAGTTAACTAAATTAATTAACTTAATTATTTGTGATTAATTAACCTAATCATTTAACTAATCTAATTAATGCTGATTAGTTAGTCTCAGTCAATGACAAATGGGACCCACCCGTCAGCTTGACTAGTCAAAGGTCAAAGCTGACCGCTGATGTCATAAATGCAATTTCGAATTAAAATAATCTGTTAATTCTAGAAAGTGATTTTAAACTTTAAAAACTAATATAAAATAATCTGTAGCTCGGATGGAAAACCTTTGTACATGAAAGTTGCTCAGGACGATGAGACGAATCCGAATACGCAACCCGTTCGTCCGCCACACATCCCTAGCATAGAGAACGCGCAACTTTCCCCCTCATGTTCATCTGTCCGAAAATGCGAAACACCGGGGATACTTTCCTGGATGTTCCCCCCCTTTGCCGGTATCACCTAGTACTGCGTTAGGTCACCTCTAGCACCGCGTATTGCCATGTTATGCTTTGTGATGCTTTGATTGCTCTATTATTTATTGTGTTCCCCGTCCGTTACTTCTTTTCGGTAGACCCCGAGACTGTCGGCGACCCCCAGTTCGACTACGGTGTTGACGACCCTTCTTGCCAGAGCAACCAGGCAAGCTCCCCCCCCCCTTGATCAACCCGATATCGCCTATTCTTCTCTCTACTGCTTGCATTAGAGTAGTGTAGCATGTTACTGCTTTCGGTTAATCCTATTCTAATCCATAGCTTGTCATTGTTGCTACAGTTGTTACCCTCACCTGCAATCCTAAATGTTTAGTATAGGATGCTAGTATTCCATCAGTGGCCCTAGATTCTTGTCCGTATGCTATGCTATATTATCGGTTCGTGGTCACTTCGGGAGGTGATCACGGGTATATACATATTACACTATTATACATGATACATGGTGGTGACTAAAGTCGGGTCGGCTCGTAGAGTACCCGCAAATGATTCCGATGTGGGGGCTGAAAGGACAGGTGGTTCCATCCCGGTAGTGGTGGGCCTGGGTTCCTGACAGCCCCCGACTATTACTTTGTGGCGGAGCGACAAGGCAGGTTGAGACCACCTAGGAGAGAGGTGGGCTCGGCCCTGGTCAGTGTCTGCGGTTACTTCAAAATAACACGCTTAACGAGATCTTGGTATTTGATCTGAGTCTGGCCACTAGCCTATACGCACTAACCAACTACGCGAGAACAGTTATGGGCACTCGACATCGTGGTATCAGTCGAAGCCTTCTTCACGTCAGCGACTGAGCGGTGCACGCCGGATTGGACTGGAAGGCCTGCTCTTGTATTAGGAAGGCTAGGTCTGCTTACCGGCCGTGTCCGCAACATGCAGGTGTGCAATGGGCGATGGGCCCAGACCCCTGCGCCATAGGATTTAGACCGGCGTGCTGACCTCTCTGTTGTGCCTAGGTCGGGCTGCAACGTGTTGATCTTCCGAGGCCAGGATGCAATGGGCGATGGGCCCAGACCCCTGCGCCATAGAACACGAGAGAGAGAGAGAGAGATTAAACACATAGCTACTGGTACATAACCTCAACCCCGAGGGTGAACTACTCCCTCCTCGTCATGGAGAGCACCAGGATAATGAAGATGGCCACCGGTGAGGGATCCCCCCCTCCGACAGGGTGCCGGAATAGGGTCCCGATAGGTTTTTGGTGGCTACGGAGGCTTCTGGCGATGGAACTCCCGATCTATTGTGTTCCCCAGCGTTTTTAGGGTATATGGACATAAACAGGCGAAAGAAGTCGGTCAGGGGAGCCACGAGGGTGGGGGCGCGCCCAGGGGGTAGGGCGCACCTCCTTGCCTCATGTCTTCCTCAAAGCTTCCCTGATGTCTACTCCAAGTCTCTTGGATTGCTTCCGTTCCGAAAATAACTCTCCCAAAGGTTTCATTCCGTTTGGACTCCATTTGATATTCCTTTTCTTCGAAACACTGAAATAGGTAAGAAAACATCATTTTGGGTTGGGCCTCCGGTTAATAGGTTAGTCCCAAAAATAATATAAAAGTGTTTAGTAAATCCCATAAACATCCAAAAAAGATAATATAATAGCATGAATACTTCATAAATTATAGATCGTTGGAGACGTATCAGCATCCCCAAGCTTAATTTCTGCTCGTCCTCGAGTAGGTAAATGATAAAAGAAAGAATTTATGAAGTGTGAATGCTAGCAGGTGCACAAGTTTGATCAATGGTAATTTCAATCACCTTTTATAGCATCATTGTATATCATAACAATAGCTCAACTTATAGGACTTCTCATGATCAAGTAACAAGCTATTCACATGTTAAAGTATAGATCATAAACTTTCTTGAAAACTTACAAACCGTGTTATTAGTCATCAAACAATTACAATTCATCTTATTTTTAGGAAGGGTCTATGTCAGAGCTTTGATTCAGGAAACTTCACATACTCAACTATCATTTAGTCTTTCACAATTGCTAACACTCACGTGATATTTATGGGTTCAATGTTTTAATCAGACACATAGAAAGATAGGGGCTTATAGATTCGCCTCCCAACCTTTTACCTCAAGGGTAATGTCAACAATAATAGTTCATGATGCCTTACATCCAATTGGATATAAATATATCAGGATCTTTTCCAACACAATGTGCTTGCCAAAGGATAAAATGTAAAAAAGAAAGGTGAAGATCACCATGACTCTTGCATAAGGTATAAGACAAGAATAAAAGATAGGCCCTTCATAGAGGGAAGCAGATGTTGTCATGCGCTTTTATAGTTGGATGCACAAAATCTTAATGCGAAAGAACATCACTTTATATTGCCACTTGTGATAGGGACCTTTATTATGCAGTCCGTTGCTTTTATTACTTCCACATCACAAGATCGTATAAAGCTTATTTTCTCCACACTAATAGATCATACATATTTAGAGAGCATTTTTTATTGCATGCACCGATGACAACTTGAAGGATCTTACTCAATCCATAGGTAGGTATGGTGGACTCTCGTGGCAATACTGGTTTAAGGGATGTTTGGAAGCACAAGTAGTATCTCTACTTGGTGCAAAGAATTTGGCTAGCATGAGGGGGAAAGGCAAGCTCGGCATGTTGAATGATCCATGACAATATACTTTATTTCATATATAAGAAAACATAACCCATTACGTTGTCTTCCTTGTCCAACATCAACCTTTTAACATGTCATATTTTAATGAGTGCTCACAATTAGAAAAGATGTCCAAGATAGTATATTTATATGTGAAATCTCTCTTTCCTCAATATTCTTTCATGAATTGTTCAAGTGACCAATACAATGTTTGCTAACCTTCAATAAATTTACCACCTCTACTTCTTGTATGTGAAGTCATTACTCCCCATGGGATAAGCATATGAAACATATAAAATTTCAGATTTATTATATTCAATTCATTCAACCATTTACTCATAGGATATATGTGAAGCACGTAAATGAATAACAAACTACTCCGAAAGATATAAGTGAAGATTAATGAGTAGTTAAATAATTATTTAGCTATGTGAAGACTCTCCCATTTAATAATTTCAGATCTTGATATTTTATTCAAACAACAAGCAAAATAAAATAAAATGACATTCTAAGAATAGCAAACATCACGTGAAGAAGCAAAAACTTAGGATCAACCGATACTAACCGATAGCTGTCGAAGAAGAAAGGTGGGATGCCAACCGGGGCATCCCCAAGCTTAGACGCTTGAGACTTCTTGAAACATTATCTTGGTATGCCTTGGGCATCCCCAAGATTGAGATTTTGTGTCTCCTTAATTCCTCTCATATCACGGTCTCCCTAAATCTCAAAAGCTTCATCCACACAAAACTCAACAAGGACTCGTGAGATAAGTTAGTATAAACTAATGCAAAAACCTTATCATACTCTACTGTAGAAAATCACTAAATTATTATTCAACATTGCATACTAAATGCCTCTGCATATTTAATAGCCATATCCTCAAATAGAATCATTAAAGAAACAAACATATGCAAACAATGCAAACATAACAGCAATCTGCCTAAACATGACAGTCTGTAAAGAATGCAGCAAGATCCATACTTCCCTAGATCCAATAATTATGAAAGAAAATTCCCACTGTATTAAATTTATCAGAGCTTATTATGCAAAAGGTTTCAACATTTTATCACAATCTGAATTTTCTAGGGAATTTTTGCAACAATGGTAAACTTTCTGTTTTCAAACTGCAACATGTAGACTTGTAAAATAGGCATAGTAAAGACCATCAATGCCACTTTTATTGAAATAAAAGATGCAAAACATTGTTCTAAATAACATCAAGCAAATCCTAACAAAATAAATTGACGATCCAAGCAAAACACATATCATGTGGTGAATAAAAATATAGCTCCAAGTAAAGTTACCGATGAACGAAGACGAAAGAGGGGATGCCTTCCGGGGCATCCCCAAGCTTAGGCTCTTGGTTGTCCTTGAATATTAGTGTGACTTGGGAATACCAAAGCTTAGGATCTTGCCACTCCTTATTCCATAGTCCATCGAATCTTTACCCAAAAATTGAAAACTTCACAACACAAAACTTAACAGAAAACTCGTGAACTCCGTTAGTAAAAGAAAACAAACCACCACTTCAAGGTACTGTAATGAACTCATTCTTTATTTATATTGGTGTTAAACCTACTGTATTACAACTTTTTTATGGTTCATAAACTCTATTACTAGCCATAGATTCATCAAAATAAGCAAACAACACATGAAAAACAGAATCTGTCAAAAACAGAACAGTCTGTAGTAATCTGTAGGTTTCGGATACTTCTGGAACCCCAAAAATTCTAAAATAAATTTCTGGACGTGAGGAATTTATCTACTAATCATCTTTAAAAAGTATTAACTAAATATCACTCTCCATTAAAAATGGAAGCAAATCTCGTGAGCGCTAAAGTTTCTGTTTTTTACAGCAAGATCGCAAGGACTTTCCCCAAGTCTTCCCAAAGGTTCTACTTGGCACAAACACTAATTAAAACATAAAACCACATCTAAACATAGGCTAGATGAATTATTTATTACTAAACATGGTAAAAAAGAAAATAATAAAAATAAAATTGGGTTGCCTCGCAACAAGCGCTATCGTTTAACGCCCCTAGCTAGGCATGATGAGTTCAATGATGCTCACATAAAAGATAAGAACTGAAACATAAAGAGAGCATCATGAAGAATATGACTAGCACATTTAATTATAACCCACTTCCTATGCATAGGTATTTTGTGAGCAAACAACTTGTGGGAACAAGAATCAACTTGCATAGGAAGGTAAAACAAGCAAATCTTCAAGATTTTCAACACATAGAGAGGAAACTTGATATTATTGCAATTCCTACAAGCATATGTTCCTCCCTCATAATAATTTTCAGTAGCATCATGAATGAATTCAACAATATAAATATCACATAAAGCACTATTTTCATGATGCACAAGCATATAAATTTTATTACTCTCCACATAAGCAAAATTCTTCTCATTCGGAATAGTGGGAGTAAACTCAACGAAATAACTATCATGTGAGGCATAATCCAATTGAAAGTTAAAATCATGATGACAAGTTTCATGGATATCATTATTATTTATATAATACAAGTCATCACAATAATCATCATAGATAGCAACTTTGTTCTCATAATAAATTGGAACCTCTTCCGAAATAGTGGATTCATCACTAAATAAAGTCATGACCTCTCCAAATCCACTTTCATAATTATCACAATAAGATTCAACACCCTCAAAAATAGTGGGATCATTACTTCCTAAAGTTGACACTCTTCCAAACCCATTTTCATCAATATAATCATCATAAATAGGAGGCATGCTATCATCATAATAAATTTGCTCATCAAAACTTGGGGGACAAAAAATATCATCTTCATCAAACATAGCATCCCCAAGCTTGTGGTTTTGCATATCATTAGCATCATGGGTATTCAAAGAATTCATACTAACAACATTGCAATCATGCTCATCATCCAAAGATTTAGTGCCAAACATTTTAATACATTCTTCTTCTAACACTTTGGCACAATTATCGGAATCCTTGTTTTCATGAAAGATATTAAAAATATGAAGCATATGAGGCACCCTCAATTCCATTTTTTGTAGTTTTGTTTTATAAACTAAACTAGTGATAAAACAATAAACTAAAAGATTCGATTGCAAGATGTAAAGATATACCTTCAAGCGCTAACCTCTCCGGCAACGGCGCCAGAAAAGAGCTTGATGTCTACTACACAACCTTCTTCTTGTAGACATTGTTGGGCCTCCAAGTGCAGAGGTTTGTAGGATAGTAGCAAATTTCCCTCAAGTGGATGACCTAAGGTTTATCAATCCGTGGGAGGCGTAGGATGAAGATGGTCTCTCTCAAACAACCCTGCAACCAAATAACAAAGAGTCTCTTGTGTCCCCAACACACCCAATACAATGGTAAATTGTATAGGTGCACTAGTTTGGTGAAGAGATGGTGATACAAGTGCAATATGGATGGTAGATATGGGTATTTATAATCTGAAAATATAAAACCAGCAAGGTAGCAAGCGATAAAAGTGAGCGTAAACGGTATTGCAATGTGTTGAAACAAGGCCTAGGGTTCATACTTTCACTAGCACAAGTTCTCTCAACAATAATAACATAATTGGATGATATAACTATCCCTCAACATGCAACAAAGAGTCACTCCAAAGTCACTAATAGCGGAGAACAAACGAAGAGATTATGGTAGGGTACGAAACCACCTCAAAGTTATCCTTTCTGATCGATCTATTCAAGAGTCCGTAGTAAAATAACACGAAGCTATTATTTCCATTCAATCTATCCTAGAGTTCGTACTAGAATAACACCTTAAGACACAAATCAACCAAAACCCTAATGTCACCTAGATACTCCAATGTCACCTTAAGTATCCGTGGGTATGATTATACGATATGCATCACACAATCTCAGATTCATTTATTCAACCAACACAAAGAACTTCAAAGAATGCCCCAAAGATTCTACCGGAGAGTCAAGACGAAAATGTGTGCCAACCCCTATGCATAAGTTCATGAGGTCACGGAACTCGCAAGTTGATCACCGAAACATACATCAAGTGGATCACGTGATATCCCATTGTCACCACAGATAAGCACATGCAAGGCATACATCAAGTGTTCTCAAATCCTTAAAGAATCAATCTGATAAGATAACTTCAAAGGGAAAACTCAATTCATCACAAGAGAGTAGAGGGGGAGAAATATCATCAAATCCAACTATAATAGCAAAGCTCGCGATACATCAAGATCGTGCCAACTCAAGAACACGAGAGAGAGAGAGAGAAAGAGAGAGAGAGAGAGAGAGAGAGAGAGAGAGAGAGAGAGATCAAACACATAGCTACTGGTACATACCCTCAGCCCCGAGGGTGAACTACTCCCTCCTCGTCATGGAGAGCGCCAAGATGATGAAGATGGCCACCGGTGAGGGATCCCCCCCTCCGGCAGGGTGCTGGAACAGGGTCCCGATTGGTTTTCGGTGGCTACGGAGGCTTCTGGCGGTGGTACTCCCGATCTATTGTGTTCCCCGATGTTTTTAGGGTATAGACATATATAGGCGAAAGAAGTCGGTCAGGGGAGCCACGAGGGGCCCACGAGGGTGGGGCACGTGCCCAGGGGGTAGGGCGCGCCTCCCTGCCTCGTGGCTTCCTTGAAGCTTCCCTGACGTCTACTCCAAGTCTCCTGGATTGCTTTCGTTCCAAAAATAACTCTCCCGAAGGTTTCATTCCGTTTGGGCTCCGTTTGATATTCCTTTTCTTCGAAACACGGAAATAGGCAAGAAAGCAGCAATTTGGGCTCGGCCTCCGGTTAATAGGTTAGTCCCAAAAATAATATAAAAGTGTTTAGTAAAGCCCATAAACATCCAAAACAAATAATATAATAGCATGAATACTTCATAAATTATAGATACGTTGGAGACGTATCAGTCCCCCTTCCATGCCCACCTCTGCCTCGATCGCCTCACCGACCGCGACCCCGGCCATCACCTCTGCCTCGAGCGTGGCCTTAACGTTGGGCGTACGGCTCTTCCTTGACCGCCGCAGCTCTCTGGCGGGAGGAAGACCTGGTCGCCTCCGCGGGAGAACGGCCACGACCACGCCCTCTCGCCATGGCGGTGAATGGAGAATGGAGACGAAGGGGTGACACGAGGAGATGCTCCTCCTCCTCCTGAGTCCCCTTTTTAGAGCTGGGCGGGGAAGGCTAAGAGACTAGCTCTATGCCTCTGAAGAGCCCGTTCTGTTCCGGCTCATTAAGTTGGCAACGAGCAAGGCCATCGACCGCCCTCCCCGCCCAATCAAAGCCACATAAAAATTGGCCACCACACGCCTTCCCATATCCCGTGCGTCTGTCACCTACCCCATGTTGTGCATGCGGCGTACGTGGCACAAGGGGCAGGCATAGTGGGAAACATGGAACGACGGTTCCAAGGCAGAGAGAGTAAATGAGCAGCAGCCCTGCAGTTTTAAAAGGGACACGCAAGCCGCCTCTTTACTATTCATTGCGAGATGACGCGAGCATGTTGCTGTCATTCCACGCATGACCCCCATGTCATGCATTCAACGGGGGTCATGGGGAAGCGCAACTGGCGAGGGAGTTACTGCGGTAAAACTCCATCGCATGCATGCCCGAACATCATTCTGGGCCTGGCCCAATAACACTCCGTGCTTATATGTGGCCCAAGCCCGGGGGCTCCTGTCGGTGTACAAAAGTAGGGGTCCTTTTTGTACCCCTTTACTTGTGTGATGGCAGTCGCAGCCACACGCCTGCGGCCATGCTTGGCGGGGCAGAGGAAGCGAAGACACAAGACTGCCAGAGCAGCGCTGAGCCGAAGGCGCAAGAAGCAGAGGGACAAGGTGGGCTTTCCCCGGCAAGAGCCTTGCCGGGGGAGCTTGCATAGCCCCGGCAAGAGCCTTGCCGGGGTGACTTGCCCTACACCAACAAGGCCGCCACCCTTTAGTCTAAGAGTCCCGACACCATCAACCACATCGGAACCAAGGCTCAGGAGGCGCCTCTATGGTGGCATGCAGACTGCTACATCTTGAGCATGCGTTGGTTTTCCCTTGAAGAGGAAAGGGTGATGCAGCAAAGTAGCGTAAGTATTTCCCTAAGTTTTGAGAACCAAGGTATCAATCCAGTAGGAGGTAGCATGCAAGTCGCCTAGTACCTGCACAAACAAACAAGAACCTCGCAACCAACGCGATAAAGGGGTTGTCAATCCCTTCATGGTCACTTACGAAAGTAGATCTGGTAGAGATAATAAGATAAATATTTTTGGTATTTTTGTTGTATAGATTGGAAAATAAAGATTGCAAAATAAACTACGATAGAAATAGCAAGTAGATATTAAAATAATATGATGGAAGATAGACCCGGGGGCCATAGGTTTCACTAGTGGCTTCTCTCAAGATAGCAAATTCTATGGTGGGTGAACAAATTACTGTCGAGCAATTGATAGAAAAGTGCATAGTTATGAGAATATCTAAGAATGATCATGTATATTGGCATCATGTCCGCGACAAGTAGACCGAAACGATTCTGCATCTACTACTATTACTCCACACATCGACCGCTATCCAGCATGCATCTAGAGTATTAAGTTCATAAGAACAGAGTAACACATTAGGCAAGATGACATGATGTAGAGGGATAAACTCAAGCAATATGATATAAACCCCATCTTTTTATCCTCGATGGCAACAATACAATACGTGCCTTGCTGCCCCTGCTGTCACTGGGAAAGGACACCGCAAGATTGAACCCAAAGCTAAGAACTTCTCCCATTGCAAGAAAGATCAATCTAGTAGGCCAAACCAAACTGATAATTCGAAGAGACTTGCAAAGATATTAAATCATGCACAAAAGAATTCAGAGAAGAATCAAATATTGTTCATAGATAATCTTGATCATAAACCCATAATTCATCGGATCTTGACAAACACACCGCAAAAATAATTACATCGAATAGATCTCCAAGAGAATCGAGGAGAACTTTGTATTAAGATCCAAAGAGAGAGAAGAAGCCATCTAGCTAATAACTATGGACCCGAAGGTCTGAGGTAAACTACTCACATATCATCGGAGAGGCTATGGTGTTGATGCATAAGCCCTCAGTGATCGATTCCCCCTCCGGCGGAGCACCGGAAAAGTCCTCAAGATGGGATCTCACGGGTATAGAAGGTTGCGACGATAGAAATAGGGTTTCATGGTGCTCATGGATGTTTTCAGGGTATATGGGTATATATAGGAGGAAGAAGTAGGTCGGTGGAGCTGCTAGGGGCCCACGAGGTTGGGGGGCGCGCTCTCCTACCTCGTGGCCTCCTCGCTTCTTTCTTGACATCCACTCCAAGTCTCCTAGATCACTTTTGTTCCAAAAATAACTCTCCCGAAGGTTTCATTCCGTTTGGATTCTGTTTGATATTCATTTTTTGCGAAACACTGAAATAGGCAAAAAAACAGCAATTTGCACTGGGCATTTGCTTAGTAGGTTAGTCCCAAAAATAATATAAAAAGGTATATTAAAGCCCATTAAATATCCAAAACAGATAATATAATAGCATGGAACAATCAAAAACTATAGATACGTTGGAGACGTATCAAGCATCCCCAAGCTTAATTCCTGCTCGTGCTCGAGTAGGTAAATGATAAAAACAGAATTTTTGATGTGGAATGTTGCCTAGCATAATTCTCAATGTAATTTTCTTTATTTTGGCATGAATGTTCAGATTCGAAAGATTCAAGACAAAAGTTTAATATTGATATAAAAATAATAATACTTCAAGCATACTAACAAAGCAATCATGTCTTCTCAAAATAACATGGCCAAAGAAAGTTATCCCTACAAAATCATATAGTCTGGCTATGCTCTATCTTCATCACACAAAGTATTTAATCATGCACAACCCCGATGACAAGCCAAGCAATTGTTTCATACTTTTGATGTTCTCAAACTTTTTCAATCTTCACGCAATATATGAGCGTGAGCCATGGACATAGCACTATATGTGGAATAGAATGGTGGTTGTGGAGAAGACAAAAAAGGAGAAGATAGTCTCACATCAACTAGGCGTATCAACGGGCTATGGAGATGCCCATCAATAGATATCAATGTGAGTAAGTAGGGATTGCCATGCAACGGATGCACTAGAGCTATAAGTGTATGAAATCTCAAAAAGAAACTAAGTGGGTGTGCATCCAACTCGCTTGCTCACGAAGACCTAGGGCATTTTGAGGAAGCCCATCATTGGAATATACAAGCCAAGTTCTATAATGAAAAATTCCCATTAGTATATGAAAGTGACAACATAGGAGACTCTCTATCATGAAGATCATGGTGCTACTTTGAAACACAAGTGTGGTAAAAGGATAGTAACATTTGTCCCTTCTCTCTTTTTCTCTCATTTTTCTCATTTTTTTCTTTTTTTCGTCCGGAGTCTCATCCCGACTTGTGGGGGAATCATAGTCTCTTCATCCTTTCCTCACATGGGACAATGCTCTAATAATGATGATCATCACACTTTTATTTACTTACAACTCGATACTACAACAAAATATGACCCTATGTGAATGCCTCCGGCGGTGTACCGGGATATGCAATGAATCAAGAGTGACATGTATGAAAGAATTATAAAGATGGCTTTGCCACAAATACGATGTCAACTACATGATCATGCAAAGGAATATGACAATGATGAAGCATTCATTACAAACAGAATGGTGGAAAGTTGCATGGCAATATATCTCGGAATGGCTATGGATATGCCATAACAGGTAGGTATGGTGGCTGTTTTGAGGAAGGTATATGGTGGGTGTATGATACCGGCGAAAGGTGCGCGGTATTAGAGAGGCTTGCAATGGTGGAAGGGTGAGAGCGTGTATAATCCATGGACTCAACATTAGTCATAAAGAACTCACATACTTATTGCAAAAATCTATTAGTTATCGAAATAAAGTACTACGTGCATGATCCTAGGGGGATAGATTGGTAGGAAAAGACCATCGCTCGCCCCCGACCGCCACTCATAAGGAAGACAATCAATAAATAAATCATGCTCCGACTTCATCACATAACGGTTCACCATGCGTGCATGCTACGGGAATCACAAACTTCAACACAAGTATTCCTCAAATTCACAACTACTCAACTAGCATGACTCTAATATCACCATCTCCATATCTCAAAACAATCATCAAGTATCAAACTTCTCTTAGTATTCAATGCACTTATATGAAAGTTTTTATTATATCCCTCTTGGATGCCCATCATATTAGGACTAAATTCATAACCAAAGCAAACTACCATGTTGTTTAGAGACTCTCAAAATAATACAAGTGACGCATGAGAGTTCATCTATTTCTATAAAATAAAACCACCATCGTGTTCTAAAAAGATATAAGTGAAGCACTAGAGCAACAACAAACTACTCCAAAAGATACAAGTGAAGATCAATGAGTAGTCGAATAATTATGCAACTATATGAAGACTCTCTAACATTTAATAATTCCAGATCGTTAGAACAAGTATTTCTCAAATTCACAACTACTCAACTAGCATGACTCTAATATCACCATCTTCATATCTCAAAACAATCATCAAGTATCAAACTTCTCATAGTATTCAATGCACTTTTTATGAAAGTTTTTATTATACCCATCTTGGATGCCTATCATATTAGGACTAATTTTATAAGCAAAGCAAATTACCATGCTATTCTAAAAGACTCTCAAAATGATATAAGTGAAGTATGAGATATCAATAATTTCTATAAAATAAACCACCACCGTGCTCTTAAAGGATATAAGTGAAGCACTAGAGCAAATTTATCTAGCTCAAAAGATATAAGTGAAGCACATAGAGTATTCTAATAAATTCTGATTCATGTGTGTCTCTCAAAAAGGTGTGTACAGCAAGTATTATTGTGGTAAACTAAAAATCAAAGACTCAAATCATACAATACGCTCCAAGTAAAACACATATCATGTGGTGAATAAAAATATAGCCTCAAGTAAAGTTACCGATGGACGAAGATGAAAGAGGGGATGCCTTCCGGGCATCCCCAAGCTTAGGCTTTTGGTTGTCCTTAAATTTTACCTTGGGGTGCCTTGGGAATCCCCAAGCTTAGGCTCTTTCCACTCCTTATTCCAAAATCCATCAAATCTTTACCCAAAACTTGAAAACTTCACAACACAAAACTCAACACAAAATCTCATGAGCTCCGTTAGTATAAGAAAACAAACCACCACTTCAAGGTACTGTAATGAACTCATTCTTTAATCATATTGGTGTTAAACCTACTGTTTCCAACTTATCTATGGTTCATACCCCCCGATACTAGCCATAGATTCATCAAAATAAGCAAACAACACGCGAAAAACAGAAACTGTCAAAAACAGAACAGTTTGTAGTAATCTGTAGGTTTCGAATACTTATGTAACCCCAAAAATTCTGAAATTAATTGGTGTACGTGAGTAATTTGTGTATTAATCATCTGCAAAAAAATCAACCTAATTGCACTCTCCAGTAAAAAATGGCAGCTAATCTTGTGAGCGCTAAAGTTTCTGTTTTTTACAGCAAGATCGCAAAGACTTCCCCCAAGTCTTCCCAAAGGTTCTACTTGGCACAAACACTAATTAAAAACATAAAACCACATCTAAATATAAGCTAGATGAATTATTTATTACTAAAAGGAAAAAACAAAATTAAAATTGGGTTGCCTCCCAACAAGCGCTATCGTTTAACGCCCCTAGCTAGGAATAAAAACAAGAATAGATCTAGGTATTGTCATCTTTGATATGCAATTCATAAGTGGCTCTCATAATATATTCATAAGGTAATTTAATTTTCTTCCTAGGAAAGTGTTCCATGCCTTTCCTTAATCTAATATTTCCTTCTTTCATATCAATAATTGCACCAATCGTTCTAAGGAAAGGTCTACCAAGAATAATAGGACATGTAGGATTGCAATCTATATCAAGAACAATGAAGTCTACGGGCACATAATTCCTATTTTCAACAATAATAAAATCATTAATCCTTCCCATAGGTTTCTTAATGGTGGAATCCGCAAGATGCAAATTTAAAGAACAATCATCAAATTCACGGAAACCTAACACATCACACAAAGTTTTTTGGAATCATGGAAACACTAGCACCCAAATCACATAAAGCATAGCATTAATGGTCTTTAATTTTAATTTTAATAGTAGGTTCCCACTCATCATAAAGTTTTCTAGGGATAGAAACTTCTAATTCAAGCTTTTCTTCATAGGATTGCATTAAGGCATTAACGACATGTTTGGTAAAAGCTTTATTTTGATCATAAGCATGAGGAGAATTTTGGCACGGAATGCAACAAGGAAATACAATCTATCAAAGAGAAATTATCATAATTAAATTCCTTGAAATCCAAAATAGTGGGTTCATTGCTATGTAAAGTTTTGACCTCTTCAATCCCACTTTTACCAATTTTTGCATCAAGATCTAAAAACTCCGAATCATTGGGATGCCTTTTAACTAAAGTTGACTCATCTCCAGTCCCATAATTATCAAGATTAATATTTCAAAACAAAGATTTAATAGGAGACACATCAATCACTTTTAGATCTTCATCCTTATTATCATGAAAACTAGAAGAACACACTTTTATAAAGCAATCTTTTTTAGCACGCATCCTAGCGGTTCTTTCTTTGCACTCACCAATGGAAATTCTCATAGATTTGAGAGACTCATTGATATCATGCTTAGGTGGAATAGATCTAAGTTTCAAAGAATCAACATCAAGAGAAATTCTATCCACGTTCCTAGCCAACTCATCAATCTTAGGCAATTTTTCTTCAAGCAAAGCATTGAAATTCTTTTGCAAAATCATAAATTCTTTAACACTAGTCTCAAAATCAGAGGGCATCTTATTAAAATTTGCATAAGAGTTGTTGTAGGAATTAGCATAATTATTAGAGGAATTACTAGGAAACGGCCTAGGATTAAAGTTTCCTCTATACGCATTGTTACCAAAATTGTTCCTACCAACAAAATTCACATCCATAGATTCATTATTATTCTCAATCAAAGTAGACAAAGGCATATCATTAGGATCAGAAGAAACACTATTATTAGCAAACAATTTCATAAGTTCATCCATCTTTCCACTCAAAACATTAATTTCTTCTATAGCATGAACCTTTTTACTAGTAGATCTTTCGGTGTGCCATTGATAATAATTAACCATAATATTATCTAGGAGTTTAGTAGCTTCTCCTAAAGTGATTACCATAAAAGTGCCTCCCGCGGCTAAATCTAAAAGATTTCTAGAAGTAAAATTCAATCCGGCATAAAAATTTGGTATAATCATCCATAAATTCAAACCATATGTAGGGCAATTATGTATCATTAATTTCATGCTCTCCCAAGCTTGCGCAACATGCTCGTGATCAAGTTGCTTAAAATTCATAATGTCGTTTCTAAGAGAGATGATCTTAGTGAGAGGAAAATATTTAGAGATAAAAGCATCTTTGCACTTATTCCATGAATCAATACTATTTTTAGGCAAAGACGAAAACCAAGTTTTAGCACGATCTCTAAGCGAAAACGGAAATAGCTTCAATTTAACAATATCATTATCCACATATTTCTTCTTTTGCATATCACATAAATCAACAAAGCTGTTTAGATGGGTAGCAGCATCTTCACTAGGAAGGCCAGAAAATGGATCTTTCATAACAATGTTCAGCAAAGCAGTATTAATTTCACAAGATTCAGCATCGGTAAGAGGAGCAATCAGAGTACTAAGAAAATCATTATTGTTGGTATTGCAAAAGTCACACAATTTAGTATTGTCTTGAGCCATCGTTACAAACAATCCAACACACAAGCACACAAGAAGCAAGCAAAAAGATATGAACAGAAAAGAGGCGAGGGGAAAAGAGGATGAATAAAACGGCAAGGGTGAAGTGGGGGAGAGGAAAACGATAGGCAAATGACAAATAATGTAATGTGAGGGATAAGAGTTTGTGATGGGTACTTGGTATATCTTGACTTGTGCATAGACGGCGCCATAAATAACTAGTTGTTGGGAGATCAAATCTTGACTTGACTTGGTGCAACCTCCCCGGCAACGGCGCCAGAAATCCTTCTTGCTACCTCTTGAGCATGTGTTGGTTTTCCCTTGAAGAGGAAAGGGTGATGCAGCAAAGTAGCGTAAGTATTTCCCTCAGTTTTGAGAACCAAGGTATCAATCCAGTAGGAGGTAGCACGCAAGTCTCCTACTACTTGCACAAACAAACAAGAACCTCGCAACCAACGCGATAAAGGGGTCGTCAATCCCTTCACGGTCACTTACGAAAGTGAGATCTGATAGAGATAATAAGATAAATATTTTTGGTATTTTTATTGTATAGATTGGAAAATAAAGATTGCAAAATAAACTACGATAGAAATAGCAAGTAGATATGAAAATAATATGATGGAAGATAGACCCGGGGCCATAGGTTTCACTAGTGGCTTATCTCAAGATAGCAAATTCTATGATGGGTGAACAAATTACTGTCGAGAAATTGATAGAAAAGCGCATAGTTATGAGAATATCTAGGCATGATCATGCATATAGGCATCACGTCCGCGACAAGTAAACCGAAACGATTCTGCATCTACTACTATTACTCCACACATTGACCGCTATCTAGCATGCATCTAGAGTATTAAGTTCATAAGAACAGAGTAACGCATTAGGCAAGATGACATGATGTAGAGGGATAAACTCAAGCAATATGATATAAACCCCATCGTTTTATCCTCGATGGCAACAATACAATACGTGCCTTGCTTCCCCTGCTGTCACTGGGAAAGGACACCGCAAGATTGAACCCAAAGCTAAGCACTTCTCCCATTGAAAGAAAGATAAATCTAGTAGGCCAAACCAAACTGATAATTCGAAGAGACTTACAAAGATATTAAATCATGCATAAAAGAATTCAGAGAAGAACCAAATATTGTTCATAGATAATCTTGATCATAAACCCACAATTCATCGGATCTCGACAAACACACCTCAAAAAGAATTACATCGAATAGATATCCAAGAGAATCGAGGAGAACTTTGTATTGAGATCCAAAGAGAGAAAAGAAGTCATCTAGCTAATAACTATGGACCCGAAGGTCTGAGGTAAACTACTCACACATCATCGGAGAGGCTATGGTGTTGATGTAGAAGCCTCCGTGATCGATTCCCCCTCTGGTGGAGAGCCGGAAAAGGCCCCAAGATGGGATCTCACGGGTACAGAAGGCTGCGGCGGTAAAACAGGGTTTCGTGGTGCTCTTGGATGTTTTCAGGGTATATGCGTATATATAGGAGGAAGAAGTAGGTAAGTGGAGCTGCGAGGGGCCCACGAGGGTGGGGGCGCGCCCACCCCCCCTGGGGCACACCCTCCTACCTCGTGGCCTCCTTGCTTCTTTCTTGACGTCCACTCCAAGTCTCCTGGATCACGTTTGTTCCAAAAATAACTCTCCCGAAGGTTTCATTCCGTTTGGATTCCATTTGATATTCCTTTTCTGCGAAACACTGAAATAGGAAAAAAACAGCAATTTGCACTGGGCCTTTGGTTAGTAGGTTAGTCCCAAAAATAATATAAAAAGGTATATTAGAGCCCATTAAGCATCCAAAACAGATAATATAATAGCATGGAACAATCAAAACTTATAGATACGTTGGAGACGTATCACAAACCTTTGTGAAGACAAAGGGCCTGCAAGGCCTAGATAGGAACCAAGAAACAAGACAACAACAAGGCCCCTTGCCGTGGATGCCCACGAGGCCCCGGCAAGGCTCCTGCCAAATATACCCACAAGGCCCTGGCAAGACTCTTGCCGAGGGCGCCCACAAGGCCCCGGCAAGGCCCTTGCCGGGAAGATCAGCAAGACCGCGGCAAGGCCTTGCTGCCTCGTCGCAACCCCAGCTCAACGGCCGACCCACCAACTAAGCAGGTACCCACGTGGCAATACATGTCTCCTAAGCCAACTAGTCAAGCACCTACGTGGTGGCATGCAGATCTTCGTGAAGACCCTGCCACCACGCTAGCTCAGCAGCCTGCCAGCCTACATGGCACTACATGCCTCATTGGCCTGGACGCGTGTAGGAGCAAGGCGAAGTGGTGACGGACGGGATGGGCTTCGTTGCCATCCACGATAAAGCAATAGGACACCTAAGTAGCGCATTTAATGTGTTTTGTCCCGTAATGTCAGACAATAAACTCGACTACTATACAACTTTCCACCTCCTGTGTGCCACTGTTGCAGCCCCTTTGACTATAAAAGGAGGCCCGCGGCGTACTGTGAGAGGATTGGACTTTTTGGACCCTGCACACTTTGTAGCTAGTCCAAGAACACCAGATAAACACAAACCAGCAGGAGTAGGGTATTACGCATCACTTGCGGCCTGAACCTGGATAAACTCCCCCATGTTGATCTTCTAAACCCGCTCTTTCCATAGCCCCGCCCCCGCCAACCGTAGAAGGGATTCCCTATGATCCCACATGTGTTCTTCTCACCGACATGCATCGAGTGGCTCAATGGAATGATGGAAGGTGGGTGGGTTTGGACCAATGAAGTCCGTAATGGAAACCAACTCATTACGTCGTGATACGTCCATTTTGCATCATGCTTTTATATCGATATTTATTGCATTATGGGTTGTTATTACACATTATGTCATAATACTTATTCCTATTCTCTCTTATTTTACAAGGTTTACATAAAGAGGGAGAATGCCGGCAGCTGGGATTCTGGGCTGGAAAAGGAGCAAATATTAGAGACCTATTCTACACAACTCCAAAAGTCCCGAAACTTCACGGATGATGTTTTCCAAATATATAAAAAATACTAAGTGCAAGAACTTCACCAGGGGGCCACACCCTGCCCACGAGGGTGGGGGCGCGCACCCCTACCTTATGGGCCCCCTGGTGGCCCTCCGGTGGCCATCTTCTGCTATATGGAGTCTTTCGATGGGAAAAAAATCATAAGCCATCTTCTCGGACGAAGCTCCAGCGCCACGAGGCGAAACCTTGGCGGAACCAATCTAGGGCTCTGGCAGAGCTGTTCTGCCGGGGAAACTTCCCTCCCGGAGGGGGAAATCATCGCCATCGTCATCACCAACGCTCCTCTCATCGGGAGAGGGAAATCTCCATCAACATCTTCATCAGCACCATCTCATCTCAAACCCTAGTTCATCTCTTGTATCCAATTCTTGTCTCCAAGTTCGGGATTGGTGCCAGTAGGTTGCTAGTAGTGTTAATTACTCCTTGTAGTTGATGCTAGTTGGTTTAATTGGTGGAAGATCATATGTTCATATCCTATATGCATATTAATACCCCTCTGATTATGAACATGTTTATGCTTTGTGAGTAGTTGCTTTTGTTCCTCAGGACATGGGAGAAGTCTTGCTATTAGTAGTCATGTGAATTTGGTATTCGTTCGATATTTTGATGAGATGTACGTTGTCTCTCCTCTAGTGGTGTTATGTGAACGTCGACTACATGACACATCACCATTATTTGGGCCTAGAGGAAGGCATTGGGAAGTAATAAGTAGATGATGGGTTGCTAGAGTGACAGAAGCTTAAACCCTAGTTTATGCTTGCTTCGTAAGGGGTTGATTTGGATCCATATGTTTCATGCTATGGTTAGGTTTACCTTAATACTTTTGTTGTATTTGCGGATTCTTGCAATAGAGGTTAATCATAAGTGGGATGCTTGTCCAAGTAATGGCAGCACCCAAGCACCGGTCCACCCACATACCAAATTATCAAAGTACCGAACGCGAATCATCTGAATGTGCTGAAAACTAGCTTGACGATATTCCCATGTGTCCTCGGGAGCGCTTTACATCTTATAAGAGTTTGTCCAGGCTTGTACTTTGCTACAAAAAGGATTGGGCCACCTTGTTGCACCTTATTTACTTTTGTTACTTGTTGCTCGTTACAAATTATCTTATCACAAAACTATATGTTACCACTTATTTCAGTACTTGTAGAGAATACCTTGCTGGAAACCGCTTATCATTTCCTTCTGCTCCTCGTTGGGTTCGACACTCTTACTTATCGAAAGGACTAGGATAGATCCCCTATACTTGTGGGTCATCAAGACTCTTTTCTGGCGTCGTTGCCAGGGAGTGAAGCGCCTTTGGTAGGTGGAATTTGGTAAGGAAAAATTTATATAGTGTGCTAAAATCTACTGTCACTTGTTACCATGGAAGGTAATCCTCTGAGGGGCTTGTTCGGGGTATCTTCACCCCGACCAGTAGAGCAAAGAGTTGCTCCTCAACCTACTGAACCTACTGAAAATGAAAATTAAAATGCTTGCTTTGAAGTTCCTTCAGGTATGATAGAAAAACTGCTAGCTAATCCTTTTCTAGGAGATGGAACAAAACATCCTGATGAACATCTAATATATGTGGATCAAGTTTGTGGATTATTTAAGCTTGCAGGTGTACCCGGAAATGTTGTTAAGAAGAAGTCTTCCCTTTATCTTTGAGGGGAGATGCATCGACATGGTATAGGCTATGTGATGATATGAGGTCTTGGAATTACAAACGATTGAAATTGGAACTTCATCAGAAGTTTTATCCTATGCACCTTGTTCATCGTGATCTCAATTATATATATAATTTTTGGCCTCGCGAAGGAGAAAGCATCGCTCAAGCTTGGGGGAGGCTTAAATCAATGTTATATTCATGCCCCAATCATGAGCTCTCAAGTGAAATGATTATTCAAAATTTTTATGCTCGGCTTTCTGGTAACAATCGCACCATGCTTGATACTTCTTGTGCTGGCTCTTTTATGATGAAGACTATTGAATTCAAATGGGATTTATTGGAAAGAATTAAACGCAACTCTGAAGATTGGGACCTCGACAATGGTAAGGAGTCAGGTATGGCACCTAGTTTTGATTGTGTTAAATCTTTTATGGATACCAATATTTTTCATAAATTTAGCACTAAATTATGGACTTGACTCTGAGATAGTAGCTTCTTTCTATGAATCTTTTTCTACTTATGTTGATCTCCCCAAGGAGAAGTGGTTTAAATATCATCCTCCCATAGAAGTAAAAGTAGCTGCACCTATTAAAGTTGAAGAAAATATTATCACTTAAAATGATCCTATTGTTCCTACTTCTTATGTTGAGAAACCACCTTTCCCTGTTAGGATAAAGGATCATGCTAAAGCTTCAACTATAGTTCGTAAAAGCAATATTAAAACATATACCCCTCCTGAGCAAGTTAAAGTTGAACCTAATATTGCTATTGTTAAAGATCTCTTGTCTGATAATATAGATGGGCATGTTATTTATTTCTGTAATGAAACTGCTAGAATTGCTAAACCCCGTGATAAAGGTAAACCTAGACCTGTGGTAGGCATGCCTGTTATTTCTGTTAAAATAGGAGATCATTGTTATCATGGCTTATGTGATATGGGTGCCAGTTCTAGTGCAATACCTTATTCCTTATACAAAGAAGTTATGCATGATATTGCACCTGCTGAGATGGAAGATATTGATGTCACAATTAAACTTGCCAATAGAAATACTATTTCACCAATGGGAATTGTTAGAGATGTTGAAGTCTTGTGTGGGAAAACTAAATATCCTGCTGATTTTCTTGTTCTTGGTTCCCCACAAGATAGCTTTTGTCCCATTATATTTGGTAAACCCTTCTTAAATATTGTTAATGCTACCATAGATTGCAAAAGAGATGTTGTTACTATCGGTTTAGATGATATGACTCATGAATTTAATTTTTCTAAATTTAGTAGACAACACCGTGAAGAAGAATTACCTAGTAAGGATGAAATTATTGGTCTTGCTTCTATTGCCGTACCTCCTAGTGATCCTTTAGAACAATATTTGCTAGACCATGAAAACGATATGCTTATGAATGAAAGAAGGGAATTAGATGAAGTATCCTTTAAACAGGAACCTATGCCGAAAAACAATTTACCTGTTGAAATCCTAGGGGATCCTCCTCCACCCAAGGGTGATCCCGTGTTTGAGCTTAAACCGTTACCTGATACTCTTAAATATGCTTATCTTGATGAGAAAAAGATATATCATGTTATTATTAGTGCTAACCTTTCAGAACATGAAGAAGAGAGATTATTGAAAACTCTGAAGAAGCACTGTGCTGCTATTGGGTATACTCTTGATGATCTTAAGGGCATTAGTCCCACTCTATGTCAACATAAAATTAGTTTGGAAGAAGATGCTAAACCAGTTTGTGATCATCAACGCCGGCCGAATCCTAAAATGAAAGGAGTGGTAAGAAAGGAGATACTAAAGCTCCTTGAGGCAGGTATAATTTATCCCGTTGCTGATAGTCAATGGGTAAGCCCTGTCCATTGTGTCCCTAAGAAGGGAGGTATTACTGTTGTTCCTAATGATAAAGATGAATTGATTCCTCAAAGAATTATTACAGGTTATAGGATGGTAATTGATTTCTGCAAATTAAATAAGGCTACTAAAAAAGATCATTACCCCTTACCTTTTATCAATCAATTGCTAGTAAGAGTATCCAAACATACACATTTTTGCTTTCTAGATGGTTATTCTGGTTTCTCTCAAATACATGTGTCAGCTAAAGATCAATCAAAGACTACTTTTATATGCCCTTTTGGTACTTTTGCTTATCGACGTATCTATCTACTACCCCTATAAAAGCACGAAAGGGCGGAGAACCAATTCATCTTATCCGTCTAATCCTAGAATCTAATGATCAAGATCTTTCTAATGTTTAGCATCAAACACAGTCAAAGCAACCCACTAATCCCACGATCGATCTCCTGTCAAAAAAAACTCCCACGATCGATCTCCATGGCCCCTGGGTACCGTTTCACCCCCACCAAAATCCCCGCACCTTGCCCCACCTCTTCCCGACAGCATCTGCACCAGCCACCACCGCCGGACGACCTCCACATGTGCCTCTACACGCGCCGCTGGACAGCCGCGCCGTCCAGCGCACGCGCTGCCCGGACCGCCGCGCCATCCATGCGCCGACCGGGTATGCGTCTGCTGCTAGATCTTGGCGCCAATACTGAGACCCCTGATGGAAGGGATGCCACTGAAGTCGGGCACCATCACGGAAGGGCGCATCCATGTTTGACTCCTCGGGGCAGCCGTGCTAACCTGGTTTCGCGCGATGGGAAGGCAGAACCGCGGAAGGACCGCCGCCTGGTGGCCAGGCAGCCTCGGGCCGTAGGGTCAAGCTCGACTCTTCCTCAATCCTTCCTTGGGTGACCTTTCATTCTTGCTCGGTCTGGTTTCCTTCCAATTTGTGTGTGCCATGTTTTTTGGCGTACTAACTGCTTGACGACATTTTCATGTGAGGCATGAGTTCATTGATGCGACCTAATGTCAGCCAGGATTGGTTGATGCAGATCGTGAGGTGTTTGAGAAAAGATTTCAGAGTTCTGGGCATGGCGTCACCGAGGTCTATGTCTTGGTCACTGTGTCCTCCTACACCAACTCTTGGGCTAACATTCATGGCATGTATGTATGTCAGAATGTGTCTTGACCAAAAGGATTTTCTTACAATGTGTGGTTCTTGGTAGTAGTATATACCATCGCATGTATTATTATTCTTGATCGACATTGGTCTGTCATTACTGCATGCCATATTTTTTATGGATAAATATCCCTCTGCTTGGTATATTAGGAATTTTTTTAACACCATTCATGATTTTGACCATTATTATTGTCAGTTTGTCACACCACCGATGGTGCTAAGCTTCATCTTGTTCTTCTTGCGGTGATTGGAATGGATTGGGATCTTCTCCATGGAAGACACTGACTCTTTTTTGGCATAGTCCCCATTACTGCTATCAGCTGGGTTCGGCCATGTATTGGGAATAGAAGAATTGCACAACTACAATTGGCTGACCTATGAAGGTAAAGAATTCTCGATCAACACAAACTAGACTAAGTAGGTATAATTGTTGATGGCTATCTTATTAAGCTATTTTTTGGCGGAGGTATGGTGAGTTGTTTTAAATAGGTCTAAGGATGAAAGGTGTTTGAAGGAATGAATTTTTGAATCAGAACATTTTTTTGATAATTCTGATGCTTTTTTATTACATAAATGAGTGCTTAAAGTATCCCCTAAGTCTTTCTATTTTTACTTGAGTTTTCAAGGTTTGAAGTCAACATTACTTTTCTTTTCTAGCAGACTATTGAGACTATAATATGAGAGATTCAAATGCAGAGTCAGTGATTGGAGAATTAAGCGCTGGCATGGCAATGTTTCTATACAGAGTAGCTTCTACAAGTATTAGCTCACTAGATAGGGTAAGATTGTTTTCAAGTTTTTTTTATGGTTTTGACCACTCTTACCGTATAACATTATAAAGTATAGTTTGCCAAAATCATAAGCAATTTGCAGTGGTGAGCTACCAGTGTAGTTTGGTGTCAAAGAAACAACGCAGGGCTTGTACTGTTTCAGATGTAATTCATTGTTGGGAACTTTCATGCAAATTTATTCCAGTTATATAAATGGTGCACTCCCTGCACTTAGGTGACCAGAATTGATCTATAATGTGGAATTTTCTGAATCCAAACAAATTATATTATCATACATCACCACTAGATTACATGAAGGTTGGTTATGCATGGAGAATGAGGTTAGTAATGTTAGAAATTATAACTGTGAGTTTCTACAACAATGAAATCTAGTAGGAATTTAATTACTGAAGCTAAGCATGTACTTTAATTTCTTTACACGAAAATTTATCAAATTGATGTTTTTTCTTCCTAACGCATTTATTTATATAGAATTAGACCACAGTTACCTAGAAACTACAAATGGTTGGAACATGTGAGGACTAAGTTTGAACCTAAACAATTTGTGTTGGCAACCCAAATACAGTGTTTCTAAGACTGTTCCTGGAGAAACAATTTGAGTTTATCTAGAGAAGAACGAGCTAAATATTGTTACAATATGTCCTTGTTTGGGTCCAGAATTGCAACTTGTTCAATCCAGCAGCAAACTGCTCACATGTTTTAATTATTGATTGACTATGCAATGCTGAAATTTAAATATAGGAGGCCCTAATGTTGTGCATGTGGTGGTGTACGAGAGACCAGAATCATCCAGGACATACATCTGGGCGCCAAATTACGTTGGCACAAAGTTAAGATGTACCCCGACTGCACTTTATTTAAACTGGCAGGTCTCTTTTCTTATCATGTGTTCCTTGTATGTATCAAAATGGCACTTTTCATGTTGTTGAGTTGTTGTCATCAATGGCCTCGTTGCATTGTACAAGTGTAGGGGATTGCGGTTGTTCTGCGTTAGTAGTGTTTGGTGGGCTGCATGTGCGGTCGTGGGTTTTCATGCTTTGTGAGTAGTTCACCCTTGGTCTGAATATGTTAGTTTTCTCTTTGTTAATTCATTGGGCAGCTCTTTTCTTCTTCATTAAACGATAGGCAAATATTTTGCCTCCATTTCAAAAAAAAAGATGGCTCATGTTTCATGAAGGTCTTGTTTTTTGTATGTTTTGAGCAACTCCTTCTGCTTTTGTAGCATGGCTGATGTGGATCATATCTCTCCTATCACATTTATTTCATCAGGAGAATTGAAGAATCTGTAGGAAATTCCCTTGGATAGCATCAAGTACCGCTAACAAATAGGAACTCTACAGGATGTGGTGGGACAGACATCTCACCTTCTTTATCATTTTGCTCTTTTGATGTTGTCTAAGTGCTCAGAAATGAGTCGCGGGCGGCAATGCAAGTGCTTTCTATATATGTCATTGTTTCCCTGAATATTTTATGAAATATTGAAGGATAACTTGGAATGACGAAGTTCCAAATCTTCAGGGAAGATCGTCGCAAAGGAGCTGGTGAAGTGCCACATTGCCTCACGTAGAACTATTTAGTTCAAGATAGTATTACCTATTTTTCTGTTATGTTTTGTTCAAGTTGATTATGTTGACATTGTTTTGAAAAATTTACCATTGTTGATAAAAAGAGCGGATTTGGTATGCCCACCTTGCACAGGACTCCGTTGGCAATGTGGTGTTATGAAATATTGAAAAGCCACTGTCCATTTGAGCTTGCCTCTGTGGTGCGTGTGGACAAAATCCCCCACTGACATCCAAAGGAAAATTCGGTGCTACAGGGGAGATAGAGAGTAGAGTGGCATAGGCAAGAAAGAGACAAACATGTTTGAAACTCCAAGCACTACCACGGGGGAAATCAACCGCGGCGAGTGGGGGCCAAAAGTTGCAGGATGGCGATTTGAGTGGCATGGACCCATCTTGCTTGCTGAGAAGGGTGTTTGCAAAAATTACCGTTTAGATTGTTATAAAATTTTAGTTGGACCCATTCTTAAAAACATGACATGTTGCGTGACCACTATTATGAACAATTTTTTTATTTAGGTAGTCTAGAAAATCAAAGAAATTCATAAGATTACGTGCGTTGCACGTGCACATTTACTAGTGCCTTTTGGTTTATGTAATGCACCTGCTACCTTTCACATATGCATGATGGCTATATTCTCTGACTTCTGTGAAAAGATTTGCGAGGTTTTCATGGACGACTTTTCCGTCTATGGATCTTCTTTTGATGATTGCTTGAGCAACCTTGATCGAGTTTTGCAGAGATGTGAAAAACTAATCTTGTATTGAATTGGGAAAAGTGCCACTTTATGGTTAATGAAGGCATTGTCTTGGGGCATAAAGTTTCTGAAAGAGGGATTGAAGTTGATAAAGCCAAGGTTGATGCTATTGAAAAGATGCCATGTCCCAAGGACATCAAAGGTATAAGAAGTTTCCTTGGTCATGCCGATTTTTATAGGAGGTTCATTAAGGACTTCTCAAAAATCTCCCGGCCTTTGACTAATTTACTACAAAAAGATATACCATTTGTCTTTGATGATGATTGTGTAGAAGCATTTGAAATACTTAAGAAAGCATTGATCTCTGCACCTATTGTTCAGCCACCTGATTGGAGTTTACCCTTTGAGATTATGTGTGATGCTAGTGATTATGCTGTAGGTGCTGTTCTAGGACAAAGAGTTGATAAGAAACTAAATGTTATTCAATATGCTAGTAAAACTCTAGACAATGCTCAAAGAAACTATGCTACTACTGAAAAAGAATTCTTAGCAGTTGTATTTGCCTGTGATCAGTTTAGACCTTATATTGTTGATTCTAAAGTAACTATCCACACTGATCATGCTGCTATTAAGTATATTATGGAAAAGAAAGATGCTAAACCTAGACTTATTAGATGGGTTCTCTTACTACAAGAATTTGATTTGCATATTGTTGATAGAAAAGGAGCTGAGAATCCCGTTGCAGACAACTTGTCTAGGTTAGAAAATGTTCTTGATGACCCACTACCTGTTGATGATAGTTTTCCTGATGAGCAATTAAATGTCATAAATGCTTCTCATACTGCTCCATGGTATGCTGATTATGCTAATTACATTGTTGCTAAGTTTATACCACCTAGTTTCACATACCAGCAAAAGAAAAGGTTCTTCTATGATTTCAGGCATTACTTTTGGGATGACCCACATCTTTATAAAGAAGGAGTAGATGGTGTTATTAGATGTTGTGTACCTAAGCATGAACAATAAAAGATCCTACGCAAGTGTCACTCCAAAGCTTATGGAGGACACCATGCTGGAGATAGAACTGCACATAAGGTACTGCAATCTAGTTTTTATTGGCCTACACTCTTCAAGGATGCCCGTAAGTTTGTCTTATCTTGTGATGAATGTCAAAGAATTGGTAATATTAGTAGACGTCAAGAAATGCCCATGAATTATTCACTTGTTATTGAACCATTTGATGTTTGGGGCTTTGACTATATGGGACCTTTTCCTCCCTCTAATGGTTATACACATATTTTAGTTGATGTTGATTACGTTACTAAGTGGGTAGAAGCTATTCCAACTAGTAGTGTTGATCATAACACTTCTATTAAAATGCTTAAAGAAGTTATTTTTCCAAGATTTGGAGTCCCTAGATATTTAATGACTGATGGTGGTTCACATTTTATTCATGGTGCCTTCCGTAAAATGCTTGCTAAATATGATGTTAATCATAGAATTGCATCTCCTTATCACCCTCAGTCTAGTGGTCAAGTAGAATTGAGTAATAGAGAGCTCAAATTAATTTTGCAAAAGACTGTTAATAGGTCTAGAAAGAATTGGTCCAAGAAACTTGATGATGCATTATGGGCCTATAGAACTGCATATAAAAATCCTATGGGTATGTCTCCGTATAAAATGGTCTATGGAAAAGCATGTCACTTGCCTCTCGAACTAGAACACAAGGCTTATTGGGCTATTAAAGAACTTAATTATGATTTTAAACTTGCCAGTGAGAAGAGGCTATTTGATATTAGCTCACTTGATGAATGGAGAACCCAAGCCTACAAAAATGCCAAGTTGTTTAAAGAAAAAGTTAAAAGATGGCAAGACAAAAGGATACAAAAGTGTGAGTTTAATGTAGGTGACTATGTATTGTTGTACAACTCTTGTTTAAGATATTTTGCAGGAAAACTTCTCTCTAAATGGGAAGGTCCTTACGTTATCGAGGAGGTCTACCGCTCTGGTGCCATAAAAAACAACAACTTCGAAGGCACCAATCCGAAGGTGGTGAACGGTCAAAGAATCAAACACTATATCTCAGGTAATCCCATAAATGTTGAAACCAATGTTATCGAAACTGTAACCCCGAAGGAATACATAAAGAACACTTTCCGGAACGTTTCAGACTCTGAAAAGGAATAGGTATGTGGCACGGTAAGTAAACCGACTCCAAAACAGTTTTTAAGGCAATATTTCTCTGTTTTGGAATATTTAGAAAAATAGAAAAATAAGCAGCAGTCCGGGAAGGACACGAGGGCTCCACGAGGGTGGAGGGCGCGCCCTACCCTACTGGGCGCGCCCCCTACCTCGTGGGCACCTCGTGTACTCTCGGACTCCGTTTTCGTACACGACACGTATTTTGGTCGGTAAAAATTCATTATATAATCTCCCGGAGGTTTTGACTCCCGTATCACGCAATTATCTCATGTTTGTGTTTCGAGCTGTTGCTGCTGCACATTAGAGCAGGATGTCTTTGCAAGAGTCAGTCGGGGAGAGCCGGGTGTCTCATCCGGCACCGAGATCAACGACAAACAATCATGTTGACCCCTGCAACGGAGGAAGAGATGGAGGCTGATTTAAAGAGGATAGATGCCATGGAAGAAGATCAAGAAGTCACTTCCCGCCTCTAAGCTGGATTCACAATGGGAGAACTGCAGAGCTCAGCTATTCCAAACTCGATTATCCCTTCCAATGTTAGATTTCTTTCTTATGATAATATGAAAAGGAGTGTCACTGGTTCTCCCGCAGCTATGCAGCACCCTTGGGTGCAGGGAGCTTTGGCTGTTACAGGAAAACTCTGAAAGGAAATAATGGACCTCAAGCAGCAAGTCAACAAGCTTGAGGAGGAGAATCGTATCTTAAGGAGCATCATCGCCAAGAACATCACATCACCATCCCCGAAAAGAGAGACATAATCACATGGGTATGGGCACTCCACTTGGCAACTGCCAAGCTTGGGGGAGTGCCCCGGTATCGTATCACCATCACTTTCATCTTTACCGTTTTTCTTAGTTCGATCCTTTTGGTAATATCTTGATCTAGTAGAATAAAAGTTTTTAGTATGATCTAGTTGTGAGTTTTGCTTTACTATCCTTCTATGTAATCGAGTCCGTGAGCTATATAATAAAAATTAGTGTTGAGTCAAGGGCTTGATTATTTTGCCATGATCCTAGAGGAATAAAAGAAAAGAGGAAGAAATAAAAAGAAACAAAGAGATCATATGAGTCTTGTGGAGAGTAATGAGCTCACATAGAAAGAGTATGATGAATAAAAGTTGTTGAGAGTTGACAAACACAGTTTTGGTCATCGTTGCAATTAATAGGAAGTAATAAAGAAAGAGAGGTCTTCACATATAAATATACTATCTTGGACATCTTTTATGATTGTGAGCACTCATTAAAATACGACATGCTAAAAGAGTTGACATTGGACAAGGAAGACAACGTAATGGGTTATGTTTTCTTACATCTGAGATAAATTATATTGTCTTGGATCTTCCAACATGATGAGCTTGCCTTTCCCCCTCATGCTAGCCAAATTCATTGCACCAAGTAGAGATACTACTTGTGTTTCCAAATACCCTTAAACCAGTCTTGCCATAAGAGTCCACCATATCTACCTATGGATTGAGTAAGATCCATCAAGTAAGTTGCCATCGGTGCAAGCAATAAAAATTGCTCTCTAAATATGTATGATTGATTGGTGTGGGGGAAATAAGCTTTATACGAGCGTGTGATATGGAAGTAATAAAAGCGACAGACTGCATAATAAAGGTCCATATCACAAGTGGCAATATAAAGTGACATTCTTTCGCATTAAGATTTTGTGCATCCAACCATAAAAGCGCATGACAACCTCTGCTTCCCTCTGCGAAGGGCCTATCTTTTACTTTTATCTCCTACATTGCATAAGAGTCATGGTGATCTTCACCCTTCCTTTTTACATTTTATCCTTTGGCAAGCACGGTATGTTGGAAAGATCCTGGTATATATGGCTAATTGGATGTGAGTTTTCATGAACTATTACTGTTGACATTACCCTTGAGGTAAAACGTTGGGAGACAAAACTATAAGCCCCTATCTTTCTATGTGTCCGATTAAAACTCCATACCCATAAGTATTGCGTGAGTGTCAGCAATTGTGAAAGATTATATGATAGTTGAGTATGTGGACTTGCTAAAAAGCTCTTATACATTGACTCTTTCCTATGTTATGATAAATTGCAATTTCTTCAATGACTGAGGTTGTAGTTTGTTAGTTTTCAATGAAGTTCACGATTCATACTTGATATTGTGATTGAATTATTACTCTAACATTAGAGATCATATGACAAGAATTATGTAAGTTGTTGTTCTAAGAATGATCATGATGCCCTCATGTACGTATTTTATTTTTATCGACACCTCTATCTCTAAACATGTGGACATATTTTTCGATTTCGGCTTTTCGCTTGAGGACAAGCGAGGTCTAAGCTTGGGGGAGTTGATACGTCCATTTTGCATCATGCTTTTATATCGATATTTATTGCATTATGGGCTGTTATTACACATTATGTCACAATACTTATGCCTATTATCTCTTATTTTACAAGGTTTACATAAAGAGGGAGAATGCCAGCAGCTGGGATTCTAGGCTGGAAAGGAGCAAATATTAGAGACCTATTCTGCACAACTCCAAAAGTCCTGAAACTTCACGGATGATGTTTTCCAAATATATAAAAAATACTAAGCGCAAGAACTTCACCAGGGGGGCCACACCCTGCCCACGAGGGTGGGGGCGTGCCCTACCCCCCTGGGCGTGCGCCCCTACCTCGTGGGGCCCCTGGTGGCCCTCCGACGACCATCTTCTGCTATATGGAGTCTTTCGATGGGAAAAAATCATAAGCCATCTTATCGGACGAAACTCCGCCGCCACGAGGCGGAACCTTGGCGGAACCAATCTAGGGCTCTGGCGGAGCTGTTCTGCCGAGGAAACTTCCCTCTCGGAGGGGGAAATCATCGACATCGTCATCACCAACGCTCCTCTCATCGGGAGAGGGCAATCTCCATCAACATCTTCATCAGCACCATCTCATCTCAAAACCCTAGTTCATCTCTTGTATCCAATTCTTGTCTCCAAGTCCGGGATTGGTGCTAGTAGGTTGCTAGTAGTGTTAATTACTCCTTGTAGTTGATGCTAGTTGGTTTAATTGGTGGAAGATCATATGTTCAGATCCTATATGCATATTAATACCCCTCTGATTATGAACATGTTTATGCTTTGTGAGTAGTTGCTTTTGTTCCTCAGGACATGGGAGAAGTCTTGCTATTAGTAGTCATGTAAATTTGGTATTCGTTCGATATTTTGATGAGATGTATGTTGTCTCTCCTCTAGTGGTGTTATGTGAATGTCGACTACATGACACTTCACCATTATTTGGGCCTAGAGGAAGGCATTGGGAAGTAATAAGTAGATGATGGGTTGCTAGAGTGACAGAAGCTTAAACCCTAGTTTATGCGTTGCTTCGTAAGGGGCTGATTTGGATCCATATGTTTCATGCTATGGTTGGGTTTACCTTAATACTTTTGTTGTATTTGCAGATGCTTGCAATAGAGGTTAATCATAAGTGGGATGCTTGTCCAAGTAAGGGCAGCAACCAAGCACTGGTCCACCCACATACCAAATTATCAAAGTACCGAACGCGGATCATATGAACGTGATGAAAACTAGCTTGACGATATTTCCATGTGTCCTCGGGAGTGCTTTACATCTTATAAGAGTTTGTCCAGGCTTGTCCTTTGATACAAAAAGGATTGGGCCACCTTGCTGCACCTTATTACTTTTGTTACTTGTTGCTCGTTACAAATTATCTTATCACAAAACTATCTGTTACCACTTATTTCAGTACTTGCAGAGAACACCTTGCTGGAAACCGCTTATCATTTCCTTCTGCTCCTCGTTGGGTTCGACACTCTTACTTATCGAAAGGACTATGATAGATCCCCTATACTTGTGGGTCATCACGCCGATGTGTGGTGTTCTGCTCAATCCGTGCCAACAAGCGGTTGGTCTCACGCTTGTTCATCTCAACCTCTAACATGAACTTTGCCAACGAAGACTGATCGGGAGGATCCTCATCCCTACCATCTCAGTGGTTCAGGCTACGAGCAATAGAACCACGGGTAACTGACGACATCCTCGGAAATGAAACCAAGGACAGGATCAGCATCAACTATAGGATGGAGAATGTAGCACAAAGAAATTAGTATCTCCCGAACTCCTAGGACAACTCCGGCAACATAACGGCAGTAAAATGCTCAAAATGAGACATCCTACAAACGATGGGGTAGTACCATACTCAACATCATCACTCAAGGTTCTGAGGATAATACTAAATAGACTACACCGAAAGTACTCGAAAACTGGAATATGACTCTGATCAACCAATCCTATGAGGCTACGGAGTAGTAACATGTGATCTTGATAGACAGAAGAGAAATCCTAGTTCCTTAACCCCATAGGAAAGATAGGATGACTCAGATCAGAAGGCATAAGGTATAAGGAGTAAAAAGAGCCTTACGTTCCCTTCCATAATCAATTCCGTTATAAAACTAAGGAATTTTTAGACTCAGCTTCGACCAGTTTGGCTTAGTAATCCTACAGGCAGTCAGGCTATGATACGAAAGCTGTCGGGAACCCGATCCTAAGTCACACCGATCTAGCATGTAACACATCATATCACTTTGCGGACTCACACACGGTATTTCCACGGGTGCCACCTTACCTAGCCCGGGACTGTTTGCGCCTTTTGGATCACATATATGATAGTGTCGCTAGCATCCATATGACAGAGAATCCGGGCCGACATGACTAGTCGTGAATCCAAAGTGGCACTAACTTACAGGGACAAGCATACATGACTCAACAACAAGCGTGTTGATCATCAACATATGAACCCAAGTCGTAGCAAGCTACAAGGACTTAAAGGAACAACGCATGACATTTCCCGAAGGGACAGACACAGGAACAAAGAAGGACACATGTCGGCCAGCCTAAGTGTTCTAGAGCAGTAGCAAAGCTACCATGGCTCAGTGGAAGCACTAGGAGACATTTCGCCATAAGAAAGGCTACCAAGAATAAACAACTAGGTGTCGGATCCCACACATAGCAATACACATTACATGTATGCATAACATGCAAGTATGTGTTGTACAACATGGCATCGCAACATAACTCAACAACTCATATAGATAAAGGCCCAGAAGAGCCAGCATAGCATTATATTACAAAGAGGGGTCACATGACCCATCATTCAGAGCATAAAAGCAACGAACGCATAACATGTCTAGGTACAGACAACTACAAATGAAAAAGGCTGAGAAGCCTGACTATCTACAAGACCCTCCCAAGGGTACAAGATCGTAGCTGAGGTAACAAGCTACTCGTCGAAGTCCATGAGGAACTACTAGTGAGACCGAGGTCTCCTCTGCAAAACATAAATAAAGCAAACGTGAGTACAAAGGTACTCAGCAAGACCTACATCAGATCCTATCATACATGCATTAGTATCAACAAGGCAATGTGGGGTTTGGCTGCAGCAAGCCAGCTTTGACTGAGTGGCTATCCTGTTCTACGACTACGAGTAACTTCCTTGAGGTGAGAAAGCGCACACGAGTCCACTAATCACCACTTCAATACACTACTATGGATTCATTCCTGTCTCCCTATGAGAAGGCCATCCACAGTACTCACACTTGTCTTGAGCATTTTAGAGTATCCACTTCAAGTTGTCTATGTACCACGTAAGCATCCAAGAATTCCATAACCGAGGACGCGGCTATTCGAATAGATCATGATAACCCTGCAGGGTTGTACTTCTTCACACATGCTCTCACCACTTATCACCATGTACACATCGTGTTTCTTGGCAACCTTCAAGCGAAAGCCTGGCGAGGGTGTCGGCCACGACCTGACTAACCACGCAAGACTCTAGTCCAGGTTTATCGCCTATTCGGGTTCTATCCGCAAGGGAGTCCGGCCGAGGTTTCCATCACGGCCCCAAACGATGTGAGCAGGGTTCCCAAGCCCACCATCCGAGTGTCACTTGGTACACCGTGCCACTGTGCCTAGTCTGTCCCAAGCCCACCCTGCCGGGTGCCACTCGGTAGAAAAATAGCACTACTTACAAACACTAGAAACAAGTTGCAACTCCTGGACAGAGATTGAGGTGATTAATAAGCCGAGAGGGGCCGAGTTGCCGGAACCCAATGTGTCGTAGTAACTAGTCATTGGACAACATACAGAAAACTCAGTTCTTAAGGACGGTCCCAATGAGACAACCCACCATGTACTCCTACATGGCCTCTCACCGCTACCTTTACCAAATCGTGTTCACACACTTAACACTCAGCATTAGAACAAATCATAACACTCCAATTCATTCTCGATGAATCAGGCCTGACACAACTCTAAGCAATAGCAGGCATGGCATGGTAGGAACATTACATGGCTCAACCAACTCCTACACATTCTAGTGGGTTTCAACTATTTACTGTGGCAATGACAGGTCATGCAGAGGAATGGGTTCAACTACCGCAGCACAAAGTAGTAGTTGAATCATTGTTGTCCTAATACAATAAAAGAGAGCAGGAGCGAGAGAGTGGGATTGTATCAGAATGAACAAGGGGGTTTGCTTGCCTGGTAGATCAACAGGGAGCACTGCTCCTCTAAGAGGTACTCTGGAACGGTCTCTGGAGCAGGACCTATCAAGAAGGACGGTGTCGGCAATCAATACACAAATGTATGCAACAATATGATGCATGAACATGTCATGTAGATTTGATATGGTTCGTGCTAATGTATCTAGCATTTCACTTGGAAGAAGTCCATTTGAACCAAAGGTTCAAATAAAACTCTAACTTAAGTCTCTTTAAAAGCCATTAATGTGTTTTCACATATACATCAGGTATAACTTGGTTTTTCATGCACGAAAATGGTACAGATGGATAGATTGCATTTTTTCTGATAATTTTTCATATATAAATTATTTCAAACTGAGCTACGGTTGAATTTCTGTGATTTTTTTTGAAGTTTTGAACATTTTCTCGAATTCCTGAATTATTTAAACCTAGAAAAACACTTACTGCGTTAGCATGATGATACATCTCCAACGTATCAATAATTTTTGATTGTTCCATGTTGTTATATTATCAATCTTGGATGTTTTATAATCATTTTATAGTCATTTTATATCATTTTTTGGTACTAACCTATTAACATAGTGCCAAGTGCCAGTTCTTGTTTTTTCCGTGTTTTTTACATCGCAGAAAATCAATATCAGACGGAGACCAAATGCCACGAAACTTTACGAGAATTTTTATGGGCCATAAGGAACACAACGGGCCCTGGCTGCGCCTGGGGGTGCCTTGAGGGGGGCACAACCCACCAGAGCGTGCCCCGAGGGGGGAACAACCCACCAAGGCGCGCCAGGAGGCCCGGGCGCGCCCTGATGGGTTGCGCCCAACTCGGGTGCCCCCCGGACCGCCTCTTTGCTCTATAAATACCCCAAAAATCCCAGAACCCTAGGGGAGTCGACAAAATATTCATCCAGCCGCCGCAGAGTCCAGAACCACCAGATACAATCTAGACACCATCTCGGATGGGGTTCATCCATTGATGCCTCTCCGATGATGCGTGAGTAGTTCTTTGTAGACCTTCGGGTCCGTAGTTAGTAGCTAGATGGCTTCATCTCTCTCTCTCTTGATTCTCAATACAATGGTCTCTTGGAGATCCATATGATGTAACTCTTTTGTGGCGTGTTTGTTGGGATCTAATGAACTTCGAGTTTATGATCAGTTATATCTTTTTATATCCATCAAAGTATTTGAGTTTCTTTGATCTCTTTTTATGCATGATTGCTTATAGCCTCGTATTTATTCTCTGATATTTGGTTTTTGTTTGGCCAACTTGATCTATTTATCTTGCAATGGGAAGAGGTGCTTTGTAGTGGGTTCGATCTTATGGTGCTTGATCCCAGTGACAGAAAGGGAAACGACACGTATGTATCGTTGCTACTAACGATAAAATGATGGGGTCTATCTCTACATAGATAGATCTTGTCTACATCATGCCATCGTTCTTATTGCATTACTCCATTTTTCCATGAACTTAATACACTAGATGCATGCTGGATAGCGGTCGATATGTGGAGTAATAGTAGTAGATGGAGGCAGGAGTCGGTCTACTAATCTTGGACGTGATGCCTATATAATTATCATTTCCTGGATATCATCATGATTATTTGAAGTTCTATCAATTGCCCAACCGTAATTTGTCTACCCACCGTTTGCTATTTTTTCGAGAGAGGCCACTAGTGAAACCTACGGCCCCCGGGTCTTCTTTCTCATATATTTGCCTTTGCGATCTATTTTTATTTGCTTTTATTTTCAGATCTATTAATCCAAAAACCCAAAAATACTTTGCTGCACTTTATTTTATTTGCAATCTATTTATCCAATCTATTACAACCTTTTTACCGTCACGCACCAATTTCTGGCACCGTTACCGAAAGGGATTGACAACCCCTTTAACACGTCGGGTTGCGAGGATTTGTTATCTGTGTGCAGGGGTTGTTTACGTTGTGTTGCTTGGTTCTCCTACTAGTTCGATAACCTTGGTTTCATATCTGAGGGAAATACCTACCGCCGCTGTGCTGCATCATCCCTTCCTCTTTGAGGAAATACTGACGTAGCTTCAAGCGACATCACATGACAACAGCACGACATCAACAGGTCAACCAGGACTGACCAGGGTCAAGCCTGACTAGTGGGTCCCACTGGTCAGTGATCCATTTGTTAATCCCGGTCAAAACCAGCGCTGACTGGGTTTGACCAGGCCATGGGGCCCGCTGTCTGTGGCAAAGAGGTGCCTAATTAGGGGGTTAGCCCCTAATGACGGCCACATCGGCACTCGCCGGAGTTCGGCCGGCGGTGACCAAAACAACGGCAGAGGCTCGCCGAACTTGACCTATAGGCGGCGGCTGGACGTGAGGAAACCACCAGGACGTAGCCCGCACTCCGGCGCATCTAGGGGAGGTAGCAGAGGGTCGCGGGGTGGTCGGAGCTCACTGGAACGGAGCTCGCGGCAGCGGACGGAGTTCGGCTTCGAGCGGTGCGGGGCTGCGGGGTACAGCAAGGCCAGTTGGGGGGATCTGCGGCCTCTTGGTACAGCTAGGAGCTCGCTAGGCTCGTCAGCTTGAGCGAAGCGGCACGGAAGTGCCATGCCCGGCGTCCATGGCGGACGGCGGCGCTCAGTACGGTGGCTAGCACAGCTACGGCATCGGAAAGACCACGGGGAGAGAGGGGAGACATAGGAAAGCTCTTAGCGGTCTCGTAGGCGGTCTCAGTCAGCTCGGGAAGGCACGGATGGCGACGGGGCATTGACGGCGATCTCGGGCGGCCGGCGATGAAGACGACAATGTCGACGACGTTGCGGGGCTCCCGGGCTTGCGTGCGTACGCGTGGAGCTTTAGGGCGACGTGGCGGAGCCGATGGACATGGCGGAGAAGCGAGGCCGTGGCTCTAGGTGCGGTAGCGGCGAGCGACGATGATGGTGGTGTTCGGTCGCGGGAGAGGGAGGGCGGCAGAGGAGGGGATGAGCATGAGAGAGTGTGGGAGGGGCCTAGGGCATGCGTGGTGTCTCCAAGGAGTCGCGGAGGAAGCAGGAAGGCAGGAGCTGGCGCGGCACATGCTCACGCGTGTCGGGCGCGTGCGTCTCGTCCTCCTGGCGCCAAGAGGACGATGACTGGCGTCGGCTGGTGGGCTGGGCGGCCAGCTACAGTGCTGGGCCGGTTGGTGGGCACACGTAAGTTTCCCTTTTCTCATTTATGTTTCTTTTTCTATTTTATGTAGTTTGTTTTGATTTAGTTTTAAGCACTAAACCATTTTATAAATTTCTAAAAGTTTTTGTGGGCACTGGGACAAATAATCTAGAGGCCCTCACAAGTTTCCAGAATTATTGGAGCATATTTGAATATATAACAACTATAAATCCAATGCAAATAATTATTGGATTAACTCAAATGCCCAAAATAATTATTTCTGAGCTCCTAAAAATATTGGTTTGAATTTTACCTCTGGCCAATATTTTCAGAGAAAAATAGGAACATTTTCTCGGACCTATTTGAAGCCATTTTTATCTTGATCATTTCCAAAATGATTTCTGAGGCTTTCGCATAACCCCAATTCAAATTTAAATTGAATTTAAACATGATGCTCACATGATTAGCTAGTCTAGGTCATACCAGAACTAGGGATGTGAAATGATGGTACCTTGCTGAAAACCACTTGTCATTTCCTTCTGCTCGTCGTTGGGTTTGACACTCTTACTTATCGAAAAAAGCTACAATTGATCCCCTATACGTGTGGGTCATCAGCGCGCCTCGAGGGGGCACCTAGTGGGTAGTGCCCACCCAGGTGCCCCCCTCCGAGGTTCTTGGCTCCAGATATTATCTTTTATTGTATAAAAAATCTTTGCAAAGTTTCATTCCAATCTGAGAACTTTTATTTCTGCACAAAAACAACACCATGGTAGTTGTGCTGAAAACAACGTCATTTCAGGTTAGTTCATTCAAGTCATGCAAATTAGAGTTCAAAATAAGAGGAAAAGCGTTAGGAAAAGTAGATACGACGGAGACGTATCAAAGACTCGAGTTTACAAGCTTGGGGATGCCCCGGAAGGCATTCCCTCTTCCGTCTCCAACATTATCGATAACCTCACTTGGAGCTATATTTTTATTCGTCACATTATATGAGTTTTTGTTGGAGCGTCATTTTCTTTTATTCAGATTTTCTTGTTGTTATTTAGAATAATGTTTTGTATCTTTTACTTCAATAAAAATGTCAACTATAGCCTTTACCATGCTTATTTGCAAGTCTACATGTTGCTATTTGAAAACAAAAAGTGTTCTATAATTGTCTGAGTTCTTCTAGAAAGTCATAATGTGATAAAATCTTGAAATTTTTACACAATAAGCTGCAATAATTTTTCTATAGTTTGGTAATTGTTTGGAATTTTTGGAGTTAAAGAACTATTAATCTTCTTGCATCCTTTATAGACTGTTCTATTTAGATAGATTGTTGTTATGTTTGCATTGTTTGCATATGTTTGCTTGTTTAGTGATTCTATTTGAGGATAGGAGTATTAAATATGCAGATGCATTTAGTATGCAATGTAAGTAATTCTTTTAGTGATTTGCTATAGTAGGGAATGATAAGGTTTTTGCATTGATTTATAATAACTTATCTCACGAGTTCTTGTTGAGTTTTGTGTGGATGAAGTTTTTTAGATTTAGGGAAACCGTGACATTAGAAGAATTAAGGAGACATGAGAGCTCAAGCTTGCGGATTCCCAAGGCATCCCAAATTAATATTCCAAGAAGTCTCAAGCACCTAAGCTTGGGGATGCCCCGGTAGGCATTCCACCTTTCTTCTTCAACAATTATCAGTTAGCATCGGTTGAACCTAAGTTTTTTGCTTCTTCACATGAGTTGTGCTATTCTTGGAATGTCATTTTTTTATTTGCTATTTGAATAAAATAATTAAGATCTGAAATTTTTAAATGAGACAGAGTGCTCACATAGCTATCTATTGACTTAACTACTCATTTGAACTTCACATATATCTTTTTGACTAGTTTATCGAACACTCTCATGCTTCACTTATATTATTTTGAGAGTTGATAATAGTGATGAAAATTTGCACAAGCTATGAAATTGGTCCTGATATGATGAATATCCAAGAAGGATAGAGTAAAATCTTTCATGTATATCATTGGATATGATAAGTTTGATTCCTTGCAATAGTTTCGCGATATGGAGATGATAATATGTGAGTCATGTTGCTGAGTAACTGTGATTTAGTAAGAATATTGGTGTTCAGGTTTGTGATTCCCTATGCATGCAAATAAAGTCAACAGTTATGCAACGAAGTTACATCCTACTTATGGTACATTATTTAGTGTTAGTTATGTTCAATGCATGTTTATGACCGTTTTTGCTTTTTGATTGGTCGCTTCTCAATCTACTTGCTAGCCTTCATTTGCACTAAGTGGGAATGTTGCTTGTGCATCCAACTCCTTGAACCAAAGTTGTGCCAAATGAGTCCACCATACCTACCTATATGCGGTAGGTCCATGCCGTTCCAAGTAAATTTGCATGTGCCAACTCTATTTTTTCAAAATAAATTTATGATTTGTGTGCCCATACCGCTCATGAAGCGGCAGGGGGTGGCCAATATTTTCCATGCTAGGTATTTTATTCTCACGATGAGTGTTTATTCACTTGCCATTGCACGAGAGTGTGGCAGGTAATAGGGATGCCTAGTCCCAAAATAAAAATAAAAATATGAGATAATAATAAATACCTTGGTAAGTGTTGGTATGGAAGGCACCATGGATACGGGTCGCCATGGATTGTGAAAGAATGTGGAAAGGAAATAAACTTTACTTTTTTGTTTGGGAACAACCTATAATTTGTCTAGCATGGAAGATATTGGGAATTCTCGGTCATTTTCATTGACAGGAAAAGCATGCCTCTTAAAATAAGATTTTCCTCTAATTTAAGCCTTGAGCTCTGGCACCTCTGCAAATCTCTACTTCCCTCTATGAAGGGCCTATCTATTTACTTTTATGAAATTTTTATTTTTATTTTGAGTCTCCATCTTCTCTTACAAAGCACCAACTGGAGAGTGCTATTGTCATACTTGTGCATTGGATGTAGCTAATGTTGAGTGTGTTTCATGAATGGATCAGTGATTGAGCATAATGGGCTAGGGATAACTTCCTTTAGCATTGATATTTTGAAAGACATAGTTGCTTGTTAGTATGCTTGAGTATTGATGTCTTCATGTCAAATTATAGACTATTGCTTTGAATCATTCAAGTCAAAATGTCCATGCTACAAAAGAAAGAGTATATGATGAATATGATAGGTAGCATTCCACATCAAAAAAAATTGTTTTTAATTGCTACTTTATCATGATGAGTTTTATGAGAAAGAGTTGCTATTATGATGCTATGAAAAGTGATTGAAATTATCATTGATCAAACTTATACACTATGCTAGCATTCACACTTCATAAATTATTTCTTTTATCATTTATCTACTCGAGGACGAGCAGGAATTAAGCTTGGGGATGCTGATACATCTCCAATGTTCTATACTTTATGAAGTATTCATTCCATGTTTACAACAATCCTATATGGTTTTGGTACGACTTGAATGGAACTAACCTGGACTGACGTTGTTTTCAGTAGAACTACCATGGTGTTGTTTTTTGTGCAGAAATAAAGTTCTCCAAATGCAACGAAACTTTTTGACGATTATTTTGGAAGAAAAGAGACACTAGAAGCTTCATGGGAAGGCTAGAAGAGTCATGAGGTGGCCACCACCCACCAGGGCGCGCCTGGGGGGTAATGGTGCACTGGTGGGTGGTGGGCTCCCTGTGGCCCATCTTAGCATGATAACGACGCCAAAAAATCCTATAAATAGAGAAACCAACAGAAATAACCATAGAACTTGGACTCCGCCACCGCACGCCTCTGTACCTTTGAAATACCATCTCGAGCCCTATTCCGGCACCCTACCGAATGGGAAAATCATCACCGGAGGCCATCTTCATCATCCCGGCGGTCACCATGATGAGGAGGGAGTAGTTCACCCTTGAGGCTAGGGGTATGTACAAGTAGCTATGTGTTTGATCTCGCTCTCTCTCTCTCTCTCGTGTTCCTGATTTGGCACGATCTTGATGTACCGCGAGCTTTATTAATATAGTTGGATCATATGGTGTTTCCCCCCTCTCTATCTCATTGTGATGAATTGAGTTTTTACCTTTGAGGTTTCACTATTATTGGAATGAATACTTGTATGGATTTGAGAACACTTGATGTATGTCTTGCATGCGGACACCCGTGGTGACAATGGGGTGTTCTATTGATTCACTTGATGTATGTTTTGGCACTCAACTCGCGGATTCCCGAGGTGACATTGGGGTAATCTATGCATAGGGGTGGATGCATGTTTTCGTCCTACTTTGTCCAGTAGAAATCTTGGGGCACTCTTTGAAGTTCTTTGTGTTGGATTGAATATTATGAATCTGAAGTAGTTTGACGCATGTCAAATATTCAACTCACGAATACTTATGGTGACATTGGGGTATCTAGGTGACATTAGATTTGGTTGATGTGTATCATATGGTGTTATTTTAGTACGAACTCTAGGGTAGTTTGTGACACTTATAGGAATAACTCAACAGAATGATTGGAAAGGATAACTTTGAGGTGGTTTCGTACCCAACAAACAATTTCTTCTTATGTTCTCCGCTAGATAAGAACTTTGGAGTAACTCTTTGTTGCACGTTGAGGGATTGCCATATGATTCAATTATGTTAGCACCGTTGAGAGATTGCACTAGTGAAAATACGAACCCTAGGCCTTGTTTCCATGCAATATTGTTTGTGCTTCGTTTTATCACTTGCTACCTTGATGTTTTTTTATTTCCAGACTACAAAAACCTATATCTACTATCCATACTACACTTGTATCGCCATCTCTTCGCCGAACTAGTGCACCTATACAATTTACCATTGTATTGGGTGTGTTGGGGACACAAGAGATTTCTTGTATTTGGTTGCAGGGTTGTTTGAGACAGACCATCTTCATCCTACGCGCCCCATGGATTGATAAACCTTAGGTCATCCACTTGAGGTAAAATTGCTACTGTCCTACAAAACTTTGCGCTTGGAGGCCCAACACGAGTCTACAAGAATAAGTTGTGTAGTAGAGATCATTCTATTGTTCCAGTACCGCACACACTTCCGCTTATTCCGAGGGTTCTGTTTTTCGTGTCGGGTTCTGCGGTACTAGGGCGGTAGTGAGGTGCGGCAATACCACCTTTAAGCGGTAGTACCGTCCCGGTCGGTAGTACCGCTGCTGGGGTACTGACGTCGTGCTTTGCTCTGCCCTACCTCCTCTGCTCCTGTGTTCTGCATCTCCCACGGTAGTACCGTTGGGATGAGCGGTAGTACCGCTCCGGCGGCTCTACCTCCCTGAGGTTCCTCGCATTTGCTCTATTTTCATGGATCTACCGCCTGAGCAATAGTACCGCTCCATGGAGCGGTAGTACCGCTTCTGTGCGGGCTGAGCACATAACAGTTGGATTCGGGAGGTCCTATAAAAGGGGGTATTCTTACCCAATGGTTTCATCCCTTGAACTCGTGTTCTTTCCCCATTGTTTACCTTCTCCGAGCTTGCTATCTCTCAATCCCTCCAATGATTCTTGCTAGTTCTTAAGGGAAAAGAGAGAGGAGATCTAGATCTACATTTCCATCAATCACTTGCTCCTCTATGTGAGGGGAACCCCTTGGATCTAGATCTTGAAGTTCTTTGTGTTCTCCTTCTTGTTCTTCCTCTCATATCCCTCAATAGCTTTCGTGGCTTTGGTGGGACTTGAGAGTGAGGGACTTGGGCACTCTGTGTGCCCTTGCACTTGCATTTGGTGCATCGGTTTGAGTTCTCCATGGTGATATGTGGAAGTGAAAGTTGAGTAGCTTATTACTCTTGGGTGCTTGGTACCTTTGAGCTTGTTCCTCTTGGGTGCTTGGGCGCCCTATATGTTTGGTGGTGCTTTGGAGCTCAATCATTGTGGGGTAAAGCTCCGAGCAAGCATCGGGGTCTCCAATTAGGTTGTGGAGATTGCCCTGAGCAATTTGTATGGGTTCCAATGACCGCCCCAAGGGCTGCCAAGGTGTACGGATTCGGTGACCGCCCCAAGGCTTGCCATTTGTATGGGTTTGGTGACCGCCCTCAAGGGTCCCTTAGTGAAATCACGGCTTCTTGCATTATGCGAGGGTGTGAGGAGATTACGGTGGCCCTAGTGGCTTTTTGGGGGAGCATTGTGCCTCCACACCGCTCCAAATGAAGATTAACATCCGCAAGGGTGCGAACTTCGGGATACATCGCCATCTCCGCGTGCCTCAGTTATCTCTTACCCGAGCCCTTTACTTATGCACCTTACTTTGTGATAGCCATAGTGTTTCATGTTATATATCTTGCTATCACATAGTTGTTTATCTTGCTTAGCATAAGTTGTCGGTGCACATAGTTTTATTCCGTATTTGTTCAAGCCTAAACGAAAATTATTTTAAAGCACGTATTCACCCCCCCCCTCTAGGAGACAACCACGATCTTTCAAATAGCTTCTTCACTACTTCATGCTTGGTGATGGTCTATGGCGCGGAGTGCATGAAGCTCATTGGTGAGACGGTCGAAGGTAAGATGGACATTTTCATTGTCAAGCCTCTTGAAGTGGTTGAAAATATTGCGAAGAACATCGATTCTTGAGTCTCTATAAGATGAGACGCCTTTGTTGACCTTGGATAGCCAGTCCCAGACCAGCTTCATAGAATCTAGAGCACTCACACGGCCATACTGCCCTTGGGTCAGATGACCACATATGATGTTCTTGGCGGTCGAGTCCAATTGTGCGAACTGTTGGGGAACGTAGTAATTTCAAAAATTTCCTATGCACACGCAAGATCATGGTGATGCATAGCAACGAGAGGGGAGAGTGTTGTCCACGTACCCTCGTAGACCGAAAGAGGAAGCGTTAGGACAACGCGGTTGATGTAGTCGTACGTCTTCACGATCCGACCGATCAAGTACCGAACGCACGGCACCTCCGAGTTCTGCACACGTTCAACTCGATGACGTCCCTCAAACTCCGATCTAGCCGAGTGTTGACGGAGAGTTTCGTCAGCACGACGGCGTGGTGACGATGATGATGTTCTACCGACGCAGGGCTTCGCCTAAGCACCGCTACAATATGACCGAGGTGGATTATGGTGGAGGGGGCACCGCACACGGCTAAGAGATCCAAGTGATCAATTGTTGTGTCTTTGGGGTGCCCCTTGCCCCTGTATATAAAGGGGTGGAGGAGGGGGAGGGCCGGCCCTCTCTATGGCGCGCCCTAGGGGAGTCCTACTCCCACCGGGAGTAGGATTCCCCCTTTCCTAGTAGAACTAGGAGCCCTTCCAAGTAGTAGGAGTAGGAGGGAAGGAAAGGGGAGGGAAAAGGAGAAGGAAGGAAGGGGGCGCCCCCCCTCCCTAGTCCAATTTGGACCAGCCCATGGGGAGGGGTGCGGCCACCCTTTGAGGCCTTTCTCTCCTTTCCCGTATGGCCCATTAAGGCCCAATACAAATTCCCGTAACTCCCCGTAACTTCCACAAATACCTGAATCACTCGGAACCTTTCCGATGTCCGAATATAGTCGTCCAATATATCGATCTTTACGTCTCGACCACTTCGAGACTCCTCGTCATGTCCCAAGTCTCATCCGGGACTCCGAACTCCTTCGGTACATCAAAACACATAAACTCATAATATAACCGTCATCGAACTTTAAGCGTGCGGACCCTACGGGTTCGAGAACTATGTAGACATGACCGAGACACGTCTCTGGTCAATAACCAATAGCGGAACCTGGATGCTCATATTGGCTCCCACATATTCTACGAAGATCTTTATCGGTCAGACCGCATAACTACATACGTTGTTCCCTTTGTCATCGGTATGTTACTTGCCCGAGAATCGATCGTCGGTATCTCAATACCTAGTTCAATCTCGTTACCGGCAACTCTCTTTACTTGTTCCGTAATACATCATCCCGCAACTAACTCATTAGTTGCAATGCTTGCAATGCTTAAGTGATGTGCATTACCGAGATGGCCCAGAGATACCTCTCCAACAATCGAAGTGACAAATCCTAATCTCGAAATACGCCAACCCAACAAGTACCTTTGGAGACACCTATAGAGCACCTTTATAATCACCCAGTTATGTTGTGACGTTTGGTAGCACACAAAGTGTTCCTCCGGTAAATGGGAGTTGCATAATCTCATAGTCATAGGAACATGTATAAGTCATGAAGAAAGCAATAGCAACAAACTAAATGATCAAGTGCTATGCTAACGGAATGGGTCAAGTCAATCACATCATTCTCTAATGATGTGATCCCGTTAATCAAATGACAACTCATGTCTATGGCTAGGAAACTTAACCATCTTTGATTCAACGAGCTAGTCAAGTAGAGGCATACTAGTGACATACTGTTTGTCTATGTATTCACACATGTATTATGTTTCCGGTTAATACAATTCTAGCATGAATAATAAAAATTTATCATGATATAAGGAAATAAATAATAACTTTATTATTGCTTCTAGGGCATATTTCCTTCACGAACCTCTTCACATTAGTAGCAGTGACACCTTCACCGACTTTGGGAACGCCAGTCCTGATGACATGTCAGAGGTTGTTGTCAATGGCTTGAAGATGCATGTGTATCTTATTTTTCCAGTAGGTGTAATCCGTGCCATCGAAGACGGGGCACATAGCGAAGACCTTGATTATCCCTGCAATCGGCATAGCTAAAACTTCAGGTGGTTAAACCGAATCACACAGAACAAGGGAGCACCTTGCTCTGATACTAATTAAAAGTGCTAGTTATCAACTAGAAGGGGGTGAATAGGCGATTATTATGAAAGTCTTCAAAACATGCAATATCTTCGAAGACAAGAAGCTAAAACAATAACTAAACATGATGCAACGGAAGATAAACTACACTAGTCATGCAGAATGTCAATGAACAATACAGGTGATGCATGACGAAAAATAGCAGCTAGGTAGAATAGATCAGATTTGGAAGATAGTGTGAAGACAAATATGCAATCAGAGAGAATGTCTTCACACAATGTCTTCGAACAAAGCAAGCATACAAAGACTTAACGAAACTAAACAGTAAGTAAAGGAGTGAGGTGATAGAACCAGTTGCTCGGTGAAGATAAATGATTTGTTAGACCAGTTCCAGTTGCTATGAAAGCTGTATGTCTGGTTAGGGAGGTTGGATTGAACTCAAAAGACCACATCTTCACCTTATTCCCCTTGAGCTAATACCCACACATCTCGACCAATCACTCTGGTAAGTCTTAAAGGTATACTTCCAAACCTTCACATACTTCGTTCACCAGCAATCCACAATGACTCTTGGATGCTAAGAATGCGACGCCTAACCGACTGGAAGATCACGATCTTCAAGTGTAACAAATCTTCGGTTCACGCGGAACAGAAAGACTTCAGTGATGCTCAAAACACTTTGGGCTCTGGATGTTTTGGGTTTGTCCTAGCAAGACTCTCTCTCAAATGCTTCAGAGGTGGGTTGCTCTCAAACGACAAAGGCCGTGCACAAACTCGAAGCAGCCACCAACTTATGGTGGAGGGGGTGGGCTATTTATAGCCAGGAGGCAACCCGACATGATATGTCCAAAATGAGCCTGGGTCAATGGACAACCGACACGTGTCCAACGGTCGGATTTCAAACACACAAGACAACTTGACTTGGGCTCCAAGTAAAGCTGACTCAACCAACTCTGGAGGAGATTTTCTCTCATTGTCTTCACTCAAAGACATAGGATTTTAGGTTGAGCATCACGTCAGTTTTCTGACTTTGTTTACCTCGACCCCACTTAACAGTTCAGTGGTTCCTATGACTCGAGAAAGAAGAAAATGAATACTAAAGAAACTATGTCTTCATGCTTCATTGACTTCAAGCGAATGTCTTCATGTATCATTATCTTCGAATGTCTTAATGAACCACCATTGTCTTCAATGTCTTAATACATTTTCAGGGGTCATCTTCGATGGGTAAACCGAATCAATGGGGACTTCTACCCATGTTCTCCTGTGAATCTCACGAACACATTAGTCCCTCAAGAAAGTTTGTCGTCAATACTCCAAAACCAACTAGGGGTCGCACTAGATGCACCTACAGACTAAAATGATGGCCCGATCAGGTCGGCTAAAAATGGCCCGACCCGTAGATCGCTGTTGAATCCCACTTATATATCGGATCCGGTCAATTTTAGGGTATTCATCCACCATTTCCCTTATCCACCCCGCCGCAAATCCTCTCTGCTCTGGCAAGAAATCCCTCTCCTCCGGCAGCCGTTTGTGCCGCGCGTAGCCACCGTAGTAGATCCGTGATGTTGTGCGTACGCGGCGGAAGGGTTGGTCGAGGAGGGCTTTGTAACGCCCCGAGACCGATGTGCCAGGTGTCATCCAGTTATTCGCTGTTGTTGTGTTGTCATTGCTTGCGTGTCATGCATTGCATATCATGTCATCATGTGCATTTCATGTGCATACGTGTTCGTCTCATGCATCCGAGCATTTTTCCCCGTTGTCCGTTTTGCATTCCGGCGCTTCGTTCTCCTCCGGTGGTCATTTCTAGATTTCTTTCATGTGTGGGGATTAAACATTTCCGGATTGGACCGAGACTTGCCAAGCGGCCTTGGTTTACTACCGGTAGACCGCCTGTCAAGTTTCGTATCATTTGGACTTCGTTTGATACTCCAACGGTTAACCAAGGGACCGAAAAGGCCTCGTGTGTGTTGCAGACCAACACCCCTCCAATTTGGCCCAAAACCCACCTAAACCTGCTCCATCATCTAGAGCGTTCGATCACGATCGCGTGGCCAAAAACCGCACCTCATTTGGACTCTCCTAGCTCCCTCTATGGCTATAAATAGAACCCCTCTGAATCCGGATCTTCCTCTTCCCTGAAACCCTAAAATTCATCTCCGCGCGGCCGGACATTGTCCGCACCGTGCCGGACACAGCCACCGCGCCACTCCCACACTGCCACGTGGCACCTCCGCCGCCAGCCGCCGCCGCGGCCCGGCGAGCCCTCAGCGGGCCCGCCCGGCCCATCGCCGCCCGTGCCTCCACCGCGCCCTTCTCCTTCCTCCCACGCCGCTCGCCGCCTCCCCGCCGCCACCGCACCGGCACCGCGCCGCCGCAGCTCGCCCACGCCGCCTCGTCTCCTTGCCCGCGCCGCCCGCCGGCCTTGCGCCACCGCCGCCATCGCCCGGCGCCTCCCGCTCCGCGCCCGCACCTCGCCATCTTGCTGCTGCCCGCACCATCGAAGGTCCGCCGGACCCGCGACTAGGTCACTGCCGAGCCTCCTCGCGACCAAGAACGGAACCCCGGTGACCTCCCGTGCTCGGATCTGGCCGCCCCGATGCCTCCGCTCGTGGATCCGGCGAGCCCCATTCACATCACGCCGCCTCCGCTCCTCCCTGCCATCGTCAGCGCCACCATCAACCTCCCTGCTCGTGCGGGAGCACGAGGACGACGAGCACGCCTCGCTCGCCTGGGCCAGCCGGCCTTGTTGGTCCAACCATAGCCCAGCGCCTCCCCAGCCCACTTCGCAGCTGGCCCAGCGCACCAGCCTCTGCACCGAGCGGGCCTCAGCCCACTAGGTGAGGCCAACTCCAGCGCCCAGCCGCCCTTGTTGCGGTCCAGCTCTTGTTTTTTTCAGTTCGGCGAATTTATCTATTTTTCCAGAGACGGCAGTTTTGCAGAAAACCCCTTCATGATCATGCATATTGTAACTCACAAACGATGCATCATATGAAAATAAACTTAATATGAAAAATGATTAGAATTGCATCTAGTTTCATAATATGTCATTTTCACCCATGTTTAAAATGTTTAATTTGCTGTTTGTTTAAATTTGCTCCTATGCCATGCTAAAATGATTTATTTCATAACTAAATAACCGTAACTCGGATTTTAATAAACTTTATATGTAAATGGGGTAGAAAAATGCCTAGTTTAACATGGTGGCTTCACTTTGCATGTTTAACAACTATAAAATTATGTTTAGGGCAGAACCGCACCAAATCTAAAATAGGCATATGGGGCTTTACCAGAATTGTTCTTCGTTGTTTCCGGCCTCATTTAAACTTGCCTAGATAGGTAGTTTTATTTTGTTTCACCTCTTGCCATGCTAACAACATTTAATCTTGTTGGGTACATAAACGAGAGAGAACTAAATAAGTCATGTGGTGTTTTCTTCAATATGCAACTCCGTTGCATATTGAGCTCCACTTAATTTGTAGGATTGTTTGTGCATCTTGCCATGCCATGCATATTTAACCCGGACATGCATCATACTTGGTTGTGCATCATGCCATGTTTATGTGATGGTTGTTTACTATGTTGTTTGCTTCTTTCCGGTTTTTGCTTCTTCGGGTTGGTTCCGGTAATGTCGCGTTTGTGAGGATCCATTCGACTACGTCCGTTTGTCTTCTTCATGGACTCGTTCTTCTTCCTTGCGGGATTTCAGGCAAGATGATCATACCCTCGAAATCACTATTATCTTTGCTTTGCTAGATGCTCGCTCTTTTGCTATGCCTATGCTGCGATGCCTACCACTTGCTTGTCATGCCTCCCATATTGCTGAACCAAGCCTCTAACCCACCTTGTCCTAGCAAACCGTTGATTGGCTATGTTACCGCTTTGCTCAGCCCCTCTTATAGCATTGTTAGTTGTAGGTGAATATTGAAGTTTTGTTCCTTGTTGGAACATGGAGATGTTGTTCTTTGTTGGAACATGTTTTACTTGTTGGGATATCACAATATATCTTATTTAATTAATGCATCTATATACTTGGTAAAGGGTGGAAGGCTCGGCCTTATGCCTGGTGTTTTGTTCCACTCTTGCCGCCCTAGTTTCCGTCATATCGGTGTTATGTTCCCAGATTTTGCGTTCCTTACGCGGTTGGGCTATTATGGGAACCCCTTCACAGTTCGCCTTAAGTAAAGCTCTTCCAGCAATGCCCAACATTGGTTTTACCATTCGCCACCTAGCCTCTTTTTCCCTTGGGTTTCGCGGACTCAAGGGTCATCATTATTTTAACCCCCCCGGGCCAGTGCTCCTCTGAGTGTTGGTCCACCTGTCAGCTGCCGGTGACCACCAGGGGCAACTCTGGGCTGGCCTACCCGTACCTAGGACAATCTGAGTGTGCCCTGAGAAAGAGATATGTGCAGCTCCTATCGGGATTTGTCGGCACATTCGGGCGGTGTTGCTGGTTTAGTTTTACCCTGTCGAAATGTCTTGTTGTACCGGGATACCGAGTCTGATCAGAATGTCTCAGGAGGAGGTCTATTCCTTCATTGACCGTGAGAGCTTGTCATGGGCTAAGTTGGGACACCCCTTCAGGGATTTGAACTTTCGAAAGACGTGCCCGCGGTTATGGGCAGATGGGAATTTGTTAATGTCCGGTTGTAGATAACTTGAACCTTAACTTAATTAAAATGAATCAACAGCGTGTGTAACCGTGATGGTCTCTTTCCGGCGGAGTCCGGGAAGTGAACACGGTGTTGGAGTTATGCTTGACGTAGGTTGTTCTAGGATCACTTCTTGATCATAGTTTCTCGATCGTGCTTTGCCTTCTCTTCTCGCTCTCATTTGCGCATGTTAGCCACCATATATGCTAGTCGCTTGCTGCTGCTCCACCTTGTACCTTTACCTTACCCATAAGCTTAAACGGTCTTGATCGTGATGGTTCGAGATTGCTGAGCCCCCGTGGCTCACAGATACTTCCAAAACCAGCTTGCAGGTGTCGATGAGTCCGTGCAGATGACGCAACCAAGCTCAAGGAGGAGCTCGTTGAAGATCTTGCCCTTTGTGTTGTTTCGTTCTAGTTGATCAGTAGTGGAGCCCAGTTGGGGTCGATCGGGGACCTTGTCGCATTTGGGGTTCTTCTTTTATTTTGGTTCCGTAGTCGGACCTTGTGTGTATCTGGTTGATGTAATGCTTTATTCATGTATTTGTGTGAAGTGGCGATTGTAAGCCAACTATGTATCTTTTCCCTTATTGTATTACATGGGTTGTTTGCGAAGATTACCTCACTTGCGACATTGCTTTCAATGCGGTTATGCCTCTAAGTCGTGCTTCGACACGTGGGAGATATAGCCGCATCGAGGGCGTAACAAGTTGGTAATCAGAGCCTTCCCCGACCTTAGGAGCCCCATTGCTTGATCGAATGAGCGGCCGAGTTGTGTCTAGAAAAATGTTTTGAGTCATTTAGGAATTATATATCGAAGAGTTTAGGAATTCTTTTTACTTCCCAGTGTCCTCGTCGCTCTGGTAAGGCATCCTGACGTAGAGTTTTGACTATTCTCTTCTCAAATTTCACTAAAAAAAATTTAGGATCTCGCGGGTATCTTGGAATCATTCCGATGGTTTTGTGACGAGAACATTGTCTTGGTGCCTCCTGTCAGGGGTTTTGTGGAAGTGTCCCGGGGAGTTGAGCTCTGAGGTGTTGTCGTCATAATTTTATCGTTGCAGTTCTGGAATACCTGAGTTTAGTACGCCGGCATCGAAAATCTCTTTTATGCAGTTCGTTGGTGAGATAACCTCGACGCCACCCAGTACTGGGGCGGGAGTTCGGGAGTATTGCCATAACTTGTATAACGGATGCTTTTCAAAGGTCGAGGTAGATGATTTCTGAAGGTTTCTTGGTTATGTGTTGAAGGATGGATACAGCTGGATGTAGGATTTGCTAGTTTGGGTGAGATATTATGCTTCCCCTGTATCCCCAACACCTGATTGCATAACCGGAAATGTTTGGGAGTTCCATAGGTGGGAATTCAAGTAGCTCTTAGGATATCTTTCCAACAGATGTATGATATGAAATTGGGGTTCGACGTCTAGTGGTCCGCCTATTCACGGTTGGTTTTACAGTGGTTTTGTTGTGTCTTAAAGAGTCCTTGGCTATGCCGACTCGAGGACGCTTCGTATGTCATGTGCACTGCCTTGTACATGATGGTGATGTACGATCGAGCCCGTGTAGGCCCCACCACGAAAACTTCGGACGAAATCTCTATCATATGTTTGTTCCGCCTTATTCTGCAAGCCAATCCTTTGTTTTGTTTTGAGTTGTGGTATTCGAGTTGCTTCGAAGTCAAATGTTGATTCCATACCTTCCCCAAATGGTGTTTTCATACTCCGATGTGAATACCAATCCTTCATGATAATCGAGATTGTCATGTCAATCCTTTTCACCGGTGTGTTTCTCTTCAAGTGGATCCGAACATTTCAACATCCGCAAGATCCAATCTCAGCTCTCTCAACGGTGTTTGTTTCATCCTTCCCAAGTTGCCTTTGTTTTCTCGCCGTCCCTCCCTTGTTTTTCTTCAACGACTCAGATTTCTTAATCAAGTATCCATTTTACTAATGTGAAGTCTCTCCATTCTTTTCAATCAATATTCTTATCCGGTGATTCTCATGAAGATTCTAATGGAGCTTCAAGTTCGTCACTCTTCACTCATTTTTCTTCCCCGGTGGTTTCAAGTCAAGCTTTGTTGATCATGTCCTTTCCTCGTTTCAATGCTTTCTCATGCCGGTGCAATTCTTAATCATTCACCTCTCGCTATTCATTTGTTCCAGAGTGCTGAAGATAGTTCGAAGATTTGTGTTTTCCACTCTACATTCGTTCAAGCTCTTTCGAGGATGTTATCTCATTCAAGTCATCTAATTCAACCGGTGCTTTCTCCTTTTCAAGTAATCTTTTCAACGGTGTTTCTTTTGAGTGGGCCCTAACCCACAGGTTTTTTCCCAGGATCTTACCTGACTCTTCTAATTTTTTTCCCGAGCTAGCCTAAATTCTTTTGAAGTTTGACGTAAGAATGAATTTTCATCAGTCAGAGGGTTTCTCCAAGATCTTTCAAATTCTTTTCATCATTGGCTCAACCTCTTTGTTTCGATTCTTCCGGAGTGTCTAAACAATTCATGGTGGTATTTCTCGTCGTAATTCAAAATTTGGAGACCGAAGAAGATTCTCTCGCAATCCTGCTCCGTTCTCTTCAAGATTCGTGATTCTAGCTTGTTGCCATCCCCTCATAATTGTTTTGATTATGAGAATTCTTTTCACCCATTCGGAGTAATTCAGGAGTCTTTTCAGTTTGTTTATATGAAGGCCGTCAATTCAGGATTATTCATTCCAGCTTTCAGCTCTCATTCTCCAAATCTAACCGGTGCATCATTCAAGTATATTCTCTAATCAGTTCATGATCTCTTTGTTCTCTTGTATCTAAACTCTCTCATGTATTTTCGTTCATTCTCAATTCTTACGGTGGTTCTTCCAAGATTTTGTCTTCCTTCGTTCATCATATCAATTTATTCGTTGTTTCAACCCGACCGATGGTTCATGGAAGACCTTTCCAAGTTGACTCTATATCTATCTTAATCCTTTCTACGAGAATAAGTAGTATGCCAAATCCGTTGTTTGTCATCAATTTAATTGGTGAAGGTTAAGCATAATATAATTCTTATTCTTGTTCATCCAAGTGACTAATTCCTGTTTTCCGGAGTGGTTCATCATACTTATTCTTGTTTCCTTTTGTTTCATCTTCTCTTTTTCCCGGAGTTCCAATCTTTTTCAACTATTTCACCATGGAGATTCATCTAAATCGGTACAAGGATTCACCTTGTGTTTTCAACCTCTTTTTCCTTTCGTTTGATCATTCTTTGTTACCGGAGTTCTTCATGGAGGCACTACATGATGGTTTATCAAGGATTTATTTCCTTTTCAAAGTTTTCATCGAGATTCTTTTAAGGAGCTCAATCATTCTTCTTCTTACATTCCGGAGTGCAATTCTTTTAACTTTTATTTTGAGATGGTGTTATGTCTTTCTTGACAATTTCCCTTCATGTTTCATGGTTCAAAAGTTGTCAGGAATGAGATATTTAAACCCATCAATTTATTCTTTGGATTTATCTTCGGTTATATTTCACCTAAAGCTTTCCCTAAGGGCTGTTGCTATTTATGGTGCTTATAAATGACCCAAGTTCTTCATTTATCCTTCCGGTGATATAGTTTCTCGTCTCCTCATTCATATCAATCCATTTTTTCCGCGAGTGGCAGAATCTCACCTCATAGTTTTGAGTTGTTCTCCATAAGTCCACTACAAGCTTACTCTTTTCGTTGTTGATTTCCCAACAACTTCGTTCAATCCTTCTTTTAAGGATGCCTTTCAAATTCTATTGCGGTAGAAGATGTCATTTTCTTGTCAACTCTTTCCTTTCCAACAATTTCGTTCGACCCTTCTCCTAAAGATGCCTTTTCAAGCTCTTTTGTGGTAGAAGTTGGCATTTTCTTCTCAATTCTCCTATGACAATTATCTATCTTCTATTCTTTTGTTCCGGAGGCATTGTGATGTTGCTGTCTTCAACCATCATCTCGTTTCATCAAAAGATCATGTTTTTTTCATGCCTATTCATTAAACCGGAGTGTTGTGCCATTTTGCTCAAGTTATTTTCGCCTTATCAAGCCTTTCATCTCTGTTCAACCGGAGTGCTGTCTGAGATCTTTCTGACCCCTTGTTACATTTATTCAATAGTTCTGGAGGCAGTGTGTTGTGATTTCATCAAGCATCTTCTCACCTTACCAAGTTCTTATTCAATTCCTTTTCTTTTCAATCGGGGTGCTGCCCGAATTTGTTCTTCCTTGTTCCTTTTCCTAATGGAGTGCTTTCAACTTCTTTCATTCTCGTTGCATTCTTTCTTTCAATTGTTCAACCTCTCAAGGTTCTTTGGTTTCACTCATTGGTCAAAGAAGCAATTTGTTTTACCTCTTCTCTTTCTCTTCTGTTTTCCCTCCGGTGCCATTCTAGATCTCGGGACGAGATCCTCTCGTAGTGGTGGAGTGTTGTAACGCCCCGAGACCGATGTGCCAGGTGTCGCCCAGTTATTCGTTGTTGTTGCGTTGTCATTGCTTGTGTGTCATGCATTGCATATCATGTCATCATGTGCATTTCATGTGCATACGTGTTCGTCTCATGCATCCGAGCATTTTTCCCCGTTGTCCGTTTTGCATTCCGGCGCTTCGTTCTCCTCCGGTGGTCATTTCTAGCTTTCTTTCATGTGTGGGGATTAAACATTTCCGGATTGGACCGAGACTTGCCAAGCGGCCTTGGTTTACTACCGGTAGACCGCCTGTCAAGTTTCGTATCATTTGGACTTCGTTTGATACTCCAACGGTTAACCGAGGGACCGAAAAGGCCTCGTGTGTGTTGCAGACCAACACCCCTCCAATTTGGCCCAAAACCCACCTAAACCTGCTCCATCATCTAGAGCGTTCGATCACGATCGCGTGGCCGAAAACCGCACCTCATTTGGACTCTCCTAGCTCCCTCTATGGCTATAAATAGAACCCCTCCGAATCCGGATCTTCCTCTTCCCGAAACCCTAAAATTCGTCTCCGTGCGGCCGGACATTGTCCGCACCACGCCGGACACAGCCACCGCGCCACTCCCACACTGCCACATGGCACCTCCGCGGCCCGGCGAGCCCGCAGCGGGCCTGCCCGGCCCATCGCCGCCCGCGCCTCCACCACGCCCTTCTCCTTCCTCCCGCGCCGCTCGCCGCCTCCCCGCCGCCACCGCGCCGGCACCGCACCGCCGCAGCTCGCCCGCGCCGCCTCGTCTCCTTACCCGCGCCGCCCGCCGGCCTTGCGCCACCGCCGCCATCTCCCGGCGCCTCCCGCTCCGCGCCCGCACCTCGCCATCTTGCTGCTGCCCGCACCATCGAAGGTCCGTCGGACCCGCGACTAGGTCACTGCCGAGCCTCCTCGCGACCAAGAACGGAACCCCGTTGACCTCCCGTGCTCGGATCTGGCCGCCCCGACGCCTCCGCTCGCGGATCCGGCGAGCCCCATTCGTATCACGCCGCCTCCGCTCCTCCCCGCCATCGTCAGCGCCACCGTCAACCTCCCTGCTCGTGCGGGAGCACGAGGACGACGAGCACGCCTTGCTCGCCTGGGCCAGCCGGCCTCGTTGGCCCAACCACAGCCCAGCGCCTCCCCAGCCCACTGCGCAGCTAGCCTAGCGCACCAGCCTTTGCACCGAGCGGGCCTCAGCCCACTAGGTGAGGCCAACCCCAGCGCCCAGCCACCCCTGTTGCGGTCCAGCTCTTGTTTTTTTCAGTTCGGCGAATTTATCTATTTTTCCAGAGACAACAGTTTTGCAGAAAACCCCTTCATGATCATGCATATTGTAACTTACAAACGATGCATCATATTAAGATAAACTTAATATGAAAAATGCTTAGAATTGCATCTAGTTTCATAATATGTCATTTTCACCCATGTTTAAAATGTTTAATTTGTTGTTTGTTTAAATTTGCTCCTATGCCATGCTAAAATGATTTATTTCATAACTAAATAACCGTAACTCGGATTTTAATAAACTTTATATATAAATGGGGTAGAAAAATGCCTAGTTTAACATGGTGGCTTTACTTTGCATGTTTAACAACTATAAAATTATGTTTAGGGCAGAACCGCACCAAATCTAAAATAGGCATATGGGGCTTTACCGAAATTGTTGTTCGTTGTTTCCGGCCTCATTTAAACTTGCCTAGATAGGTAGTTTTGTTTTGTTTCACCTCTTGCCATGCTAACAACATTTAATCTTGTTGGGTATATAAACGAGAGAGAACTAAATAAGTCATGTGGTGTTTTCTTCAATATGCAACTCCGTTGCATATTGAGCTCCACTTAATTTGTAGGATTGTTTGTGCATCTTGCCATGCCATGCATATTTAACCCGGACATGCATCATACTTGGTTGTGCATCATGCCATGTTTATGTGATGGTTGTTTACTATGTTGTTTGCTTCTTTCCGGTGTTTGCTTCTTCGGGTTGGTTCCGGTAACGTCGCGTTTGTGAGGATCCATTCGACTACGTTCGTTTGTCTTCTTCATGGACTCGTTCTTCTTCCTTGCGGGATTTCAGGCAAGATGATCATACCCTTGAAATCACTACTATCTTTGCTTTGCTAGATGCTCGCTCTTTTGCTATGCCTATGCTGCGATGCCTACCACTTGCTTGTCATGCCTCCCATATTGCTGAACCAAGCCTCTAACCCACCTTGTCCTAACAAACCGTTGATTGGCTATGTTACAGCTTTGCTCAGCCCCTCTTATAGCGTTGTTAGTTGCAGGTGAATATTGAAGTTTTGTTCCTTGTTGGAACATGGAGATGTTGTTCTTTGTTGCAACATGTTTTACTTGTTGGGATATCACAATATATCTTATTTAATTAATGCATCTATATACTTGGTAAAGGGTGGAAGGCTCGGCCTTATGCCTGGTGTTTTGTTCCACTCTTGCCGCCCTAGTTTCCGTCATATCGGTGTTATGTTCCCGGATTTTGCGTTCCTTACGCGGTTGGGCTATTATGGGAACCCCTTGACAGTTCGCCTTAAGTAAAGCTCTTCCAGCAATGCCCAACATTGGTTTTACCATTCGCCACCTAGCCTCTTTTTCCCTTGGGTTTCGCGGACTCAAGGGTCATCATTATTTTAACCCCCCGGGCCAGTGCTCCTCTGAGTGTTGGTCCAACCTGTCAGCTGCCGGTGACCACCAGGGGGCAACTCTGGGCTGGCCTACCCGTACCTAGGACAATCTGAGTGTGCCCTGAGAAAGAGATATGTGCAGCTCCTATCGGGATTTGTCGGCACATTCGGGCGGTGTTGCTTGTATAGTTTTACCCTGTCGAAATGTCTTGTTGTACCGGGATACCGAGTCTGATCGGAATGTCTCGGGAGGAGGTCTATTCCTTCGTTGACCGTGAGAGCTTGTCATGGGCTAAGTTGGGACACCCCTGCAGGGATTTGAACTTTCGAAAGTCGTGCCCGCGGTTATGGGCAGATGGGAATTTGTTAATGTCCAGTTGTAGATAACTTGAACCTTAACTTAATTAAAATGAATCAACAGCGTGTGTAACCGTGATGGTCTCTTTCCGGCGGAGTCCGGGAAGTGAACACGGTGTTGGAGTTATGCTTGACGTAGGTTGTTCTAGGATCACTTCTTGATCATAGTTTCTCGGTCGTGCTTTGCCTTCTCTTCTCGCTCTCATTTGTGCATGTTAGCCACCATATATGCTAGTCGCTTGCTGCAGCTCCACCTCGTACCTTTACCTTACCCATAAGCTTAAATAGTCTTGATCGCCAGGGTGCGAGATTGTTGAACCCTCGTGGCTCACAGATACTTCCAAAACCAGCTTGTAGGTGCCGATGAGTCCGTGCAGATGACGCAACCAAGCTCAAGGAGGAGCTCGTTGAAGATCTTGCCCTTTGTGTTGTTTCGTTCTAGTTGATCAGTAGTGGAGCCCAGTTGGGGTCGATCGGGGACCTTGTCGCATTTGGGGTTCTTCTTTTATTTTGGTTCCGTGTTCGGACCTTGTGTGTATTTGGTTGATGTAATGCTTTATACATGTATTTGTGTGAAGTGGCGATTGTAAGCCAACTATGTATCTTTTCCCTTATTGTATTACATGGGTTGTTTGCGAAGATTACCTCACTTGCGACATTGCTTTCAATGCGGTTATGCCTCTAAGTCGTGCTTCGACACGTGGGAGATATAGCCGCATCGAGGGCGTAACAAGTTGGTAATCAGAGCCTTCCCCGACCTTAGGAGCCCCATTACTTGATTGAATTAGCGTCCGAGTTGTGTCTAGAAAAATGTTTTGAGTCATTTAGGAATTATATATCAGAGAGTTTAGGAATTCTTTTTACTTCCCAGTCTCCTCGTCGCTCTGGTAAGGCATCCTGACGTAGAGTTTTGACTATTCTCTTCTCAAATTTCACTAAAAAAATTTTAGGATCTCGCGGGTATCTTGGAATCGTTCCGATGGTTTTGTGACGAGAACATTGTCTTGGTGCCTCGTGTCAGGGGTTTTGTGGAAGTGTCCCGGGGAGTTGAGCTCCGAGGTGTTGTCGTCATAATTTTATCGTTGCAGTTCCGGAATACCTGAGTTTAGTACGCCGACATCGAAAATCTCTTTTATGCAGTTCATTGGTGAGATAACCTCGACGCCACCCAGTACTGGGGCGGGAGTTCGGGAGTATTGCCATAACTTGTATAACGGATGCTTTTCGAAGGTTGAGTTAGATGATTTCCAAAGGTTTCTTGGTTATGTGTTGAAGGATGGATACAGCTGGATGTAGGATTTGCTAGTTTGGGTGAGATATTATGCTTCCCCTGTATCCCCAACACCTGATTGCATTACCGGAAAGGTTCGGGAGTTCCATAGGTGGGAATTCAAGTAGCTCTTAGGATATCTTTCCAACAGATGTATGATATGAAATTGGGGTTCGACGTCTAGTGGTCCGCCTATTCACGGTTGGTTTTACAGTGGTCTCGTTGTGTCTTAAAGAGTCCTTGGCTATGCCGACTCGGGGACGCTTCGTATGTCATGTGCACTGCCTTGTACATGATGGTGCCGTACGATCGAGCCCGTGTAGGCCCCACCACAAAAACTTCGGACGAAATCTCTATCATATGTTTGTTCCGCCTTATTCTGCAAGCCAATCCTTTGTTTTCTTTTGAGTTGTGGTATTCGAGTTGCTTCGAAGTCAAATGTTGATTCCATACCTTCCCCAAATGGTGTTTTGATACTCCGATGTGAATACCAATCCTTCATGATAATCGAGATTGTCATGTCAATCCTTTTCACCAGTGTGTTTCTCTTCAAGTGGATCCGAACATTTCAACATCCGCAAGATCCAATCTCAGCTCTCTCAACGGTGTTTGTTTCATCCTTCCCAAGTTGCCTTTGTTTTCCCGCCCTCCCTCCCTTGTTTTTCTTCAACGACTCAAATTTCTTAATCAAGTATCCATTTTACTGATGTGAAGTCTCTCCATTCTTTTCAATCAATATTCTTATCCGGTGATTCTCATGAAGATTCTAATGGAGCTTCAAGTTCGTCACTCTTCACTCATTTTTCTTCCCCGGTGGTTTCAAGTCAAGCTTTGTTGATCATGTCCTTTCCTTGTTTCAATGCTTTCTCATGCCGGTGCAATCCTTAATCATTCACCTCTCGCTATTCATTTGTTCCGGAGTGCTGAAGATAGTTCGAAGATTTGTGTTTTCCACTCTACATTCATTCAAGCTCTTTCGAGGATGTTATCTCATTCAAGTCATCTAATTCAACCGGTGCTTTCTCCTTTTCAAGTAATCTTTTCAACGGTGTTACTTTTGAGTGGGCCCTAACCCACAGGTTTTTTCCCAGGATCTTACCTGACTCTTCTAATTTTTTTCCCGAGCTAGCCTAAATTCTTTTGAAGTTTGACGTAAGAATGAATTTTCATCAGTCAGAGGGTTTCTCCAAGATCTTTCAAATTCTTTTCATCATTGGCTCAACCTCTTTGTTTTGATTCTTCCGGGGTGTCTAAACAATTCATGGTGGTATTTCTCGTCGTAATTCAAAATTTGAAGACCGAAGAAGATTTTCTCGCAATCCTGCTCCATTCTCTTCAAGATTCGTGATTCTAGCTTGTTGCCATCCCCTCATAATTGTTTTGATTATGAGAATTCTTTTCACCCATTCGGAGTAATTCAGGAGTCTTTTCAGTTTGTTTATATGAAGGCCGTCAATTCAGGATTATTCATTCCAGCTTTCAGCTCTCATTCTCCAAATCTAACCGGTGCATCATTCAAGTATATTGTCTAATCAGTTCATGATCTCTTTGTTCTCTTGTATCTAAACTCTCTCATGTATTTTCGTTCATTCTTAATTCTTACGGTGGTTCTTCCAAGATTTTGTCTTCCTTCCTTCGTTCATCATATCAATTTATTCGTTGTTTCAACCCGACCGATGGTTCATGGAAGACCTTTCCAAGTTGACTCTATATATATCTTAATCCTTTCTACGAGAATAAGTAGTATGCCAAATCCGTTGTTTGTCATCAATTTAATTGGTGAAGGTTAAGCATAATATAATTCTTATTCTTGTTCATCCAAGTGACTAATTCCTGTTTTCCGGAGTGGTTCATCATACTTATTCTTGTTTCCTTTTGTTTCATCTTCTCTTTTTCCCGGAGTTCCAATCTTTTTCAACTATTTCACCACGGAGATTCATCTAAATCGGTACAAGGATTCACCTTGTGTTTTCAACCTCTTTTTCCTTTCGTTTGATCATTCTTTGTTACTGGAGTTCTTCATGGAGGCACTACATGATGGTTTATCAAGGATTTATTTCCTTTTCAAAGTTTTCATCGAGATTCTTTTAAGGAGTTCAATCATTCTTCTTCTTACATTCCGGAGTGCAATTCTTTTAACTTTTCTTTTGAGATGGTGTTATGTCTTCCTTGACAATTTCCCTTCATGGTTCAAAAGTTGTCAGGAATGAGATATTTAAACCCATCAATTTCTTCTTTGGATTTATCTTCGGTTATATTTCACCTAAAGCTTTCCCTAAGGGCTGTTGCTATTTATGGTGCTTATAAATGACCCAAGTTCTTCATTTATCCTCCCGGTGATATAGTTTCTCGTCTCCTCGTTCATATCAATCCATTTTTTTCCCGTGAGTGGCAGAATCTCACCTCATAGTTTTGAGTTGTTCTCCATAAGTCCACTACAAGCTTACTCTTTTCGTTGTTGATTTCCCAACAACTTCGTTCAATCCTTCTTTTAAGGATGCCTTTCAAATTCTATTGTGGTAGAAGATGTCATTTTCTTCTCAACTCTTTCCTTTCCAACAATTTCGTTCGACCCTTCTCCTAAAGATGCCTTTTCAAGCTCTTTTGTGGCAGAAGTTGGCATTTTCTTCTCAATTCTCCTATGACAATTATCTATCTTCTATTCTTTTGTTCCGGAGGCATTGTGATGTTGCTGTCTTCAACCATCATCTCGTTTCATCAAAAGATCATGTTTTTTTCATGCCTATTCATTAAACCGGAGTGTTGTGCCATTTTGCTCAAGTTATTTTCGCCTTATCAAGCCTTTCATCTTTGTTCAACCGGAGTGCTGTCTGAGATCTTTCTTACCCCTTGTTACATTCATTCAATAGTTCCGGAGGCAGTGTGTTGTGATTTCATCAAGCATCTTCTCACCTTACCATGTTCTTATTCAATTCCTTTTCTTTTCAATCGGAGTGCTGCCCGAATTTGTTCTTCCTTGTTCCTTTTCCTAATGGAGTGCTTTCAAGTTCGTTCATTCTTGTTGCATTCTTTCTTTCAATTGTTCAACCTCTCAAGGTTCTTTGGTTTCACTCATTGGTCAAAGAAGCAATTTGTTTTACCTCTTCTCTTTCTCTTTTGTTTTCCCTCCGGTGCCATTCTAGATCTCGGGACGAGATCCTCTCGTAGTGGTGGAGTGTTGTAACGCCCCGAGACCGATGTGCCAGGTGTCGTCCAGTTATTCGCTGTTGTTGCATTGTCATTGCTTGCGTGTCATGCATTGCATACCATGTCATCATGTGCATTTCATGTGCATACGTGTTCGTCTCATGCATCCGAGCATTTTTCCCCGTTGTCCGTTTTGCATTCCGGCGCTTCGTTCTCCTCCGGTGGTCATTTCTAGCTTTCTTTCATGTGTGGGGATTAAACATTTCCGGATTGGACCAAGACTTGCCAAGCGGCCTTGGTTTACTACCGGTAGACCGCCTGTCAAGTTTCGTATCATTTGGACTTCGTTTGATACTCCAACGATTAACCGAGGGACCGAAAAGGCCTCGTGTGTGTTGCATCCCAACACCCCTCCAATTTGGCCCAAAACCATCTAAACCTTCTCCATCATCTAGAGCGTTCGATCACGATCGCGTGGCCGAAAACCGCACCTCATTTGGACTCTCCTAGCTCCCTCTATGGCTATAAATAGAACCCCTCCGAATCCGGATCTTCCTCTTCCCCGAAACCCTAAAATTCGTCTCCGCGCGGCCGGACATTGTCCGCATCGCGCCGGACACAGCCACCGCGCCACTCCCACACTGCCACGTGGCACCTGCGCCGCCAGCCGCCGCCGCGGCCCGGCGAGCCCGCAGTAGGCCCGCCCGGCCCATCGCCGCCCGCGCCTCCACCGCGCCCTTCTCCTTCCTCCCGCGCCGCTCGCCGCCTCCCCACCGCCACCGCGCCGGCACCGCGCCGCCGCAGCTCGCCCGCGCCGCCTCGTCTCCTTGCCCGCGCCGCCCGCCGGCCTTGCGCCACCGCCGCCATCGCCCGACGCCTCCCGCTCCGCGCCCGCACCTCGCCATCTTGCTGTTGCCTGCACCATCGAAGGTCCGCCGAACCCGCGACTAGGTCACTGCCGAGCCTCCTCGCGACCAAGAACGGAACCCCGGTGACCTCCCGTGCTCGGATCTGGCCGCCCCGACGCCTCCGCTCGCGGATCCGGCGAGCCCCATTCATATCACACCGCCTCCGCTCCTCCTTGCCATCGTCAGCGCCACCGTCAACCTCCCTGCTCGTGCGGGAGCACGAGGACGACGAGCACGCCTCGCTTGCCTGGGCCAGCCGGCCTCGTTGGCCCAACCACAGCCCAACACCTCCCCAGCCCACTGCGCAGCTGGCCTAGCGCACCAGCCTCTGCACCGAGCGGGCCTCAGCCCACTAGGTGAGGCCAACCCCAGCGCCCAGCCGCCCCTGTTGCGGTCCAGCTCTTGTTTTTTTCAGTTCGGCGAATTTATCTATTTTTCCAGAGATAGCAGTTTTGCAGAAAACCCCTTCATGATCGTGCATATTGTAACTCACAAACGATGCATCATATTAAAATAAACTTAATATGAAAAATGCTTAGAATTGCATCTAGTTTCATAATATGTCATTTTCACCCATGTTTAAAATGTTTAATTTGCTGTTTGTTTAAATTTGCTCCTATGCCATGCTAAAATGATTTATTTCATAACCAAATAACCGTAACTTGGATTTTAATAAACTTTATATGTAAATGGGGTAGAAAAATGCCTACTTTAACATGGTGGCTTCACTTTGCATGTTTAACAACTATAAAATTATGTTTAGGGCAGAACCGCACCAAATCTAAAATAGGCATATGGGGCTTTACCGGAATTGTTGTTCGTTGTTTCCGGCCTCATTTAAACTTGCCTAGATAGGTAGTTTTGCTTTGTTTCACCTCTTGCCATGCTAACAACATTTAATCTTGTTGGGTACATAAATGAGAGAGAACTAAATAAGTCATGTGGTGTTTTCTTCAATATGCAACTCCATTGCATATTGAGCTCCACTTAATTTGTAGGATTGTTTGTGCATCTTGCCATGCCATGCATATTTAACCCGGACATGCATCATACTTGGTTGTGCATCATGCCATGTTTATGTGAGGTTGTTTACTATGTTGTTTGCTTCTTTCCGGTGTTTGCTTCTTCGGGTTGGTTCCGGTAACGTCGCGTTTGTGAGGATCCGTTCGACTACATTCGTTTGTCTTCTTCATGGACTCGTTCTTCTTCCTTGCGGGATTTCAGGCAAGATGACCATACCCTCGAAATCACTACTATCTTTGCTTTGCTAGATGCTCGCTCTTTTGCTATGCCTATGCTGCGATGCCTACCACTTGCTTGTCATGCCTCCCATATTGCTGAACCAAGCCTCTAACCTACCTTGTCCTAGCAAACCGTTGATTGGCTATGTTACCGCTTTGCTCAGCCCCTCTTATAGCGTTGTTAGTTGCAGGTGAATATTGTTCCTTGTTGGAACATGGAGATGTTGTTCTTTGTTGGAATATGTTTTACTTGTTGGGATATCACAATATATCTTATTTAATTAATGCATCTATATACTTGGTAAAGGGTGGAAGGCTCGGCCTTATGCCTGGTGTTTTATTCCACTCTTGCCGCCCTAGTTTCCGTCATATCGGTGTTATGTTCCTGGATTTTGCGTTCCTTACGCGGTTGGGCTATTATGGGAACCCCTTGACAGTTCGCCTTAAGTAAAGCTCTTCCAGCAATGCCCAACATTGGTTTTACCATTCGCCACCTAGCCTCTTTTTCCCTTGGGTTTCGCGGACTCAAGGGTCATCATTATTTTAACCCCCCCGGGCCAGTGCTCCTCTGAGTGTTGGTCCACCTGTCAGCTGCCGGTGACCACCAGGGGCAACTCTGGGCTGGCCTACCCGTACCTAGGACAATCTGAGTGTGCCCTGAGAAAGAGATATGTGCAGCTCCTATCGGGATTTGTCGGCACATTCGGGCGGTGTTGCTGGTTTAGTTTTACCCTGTCGAAATGTCTTGTTGTACCGGGATACCGAGTCTGATCGGAATGTCTCGGGAGGAGGTCTATTCCTTCGTTGACCGTGAGAGCTTGTCATGGGCTAAGTTGGGACACCCCTGCAGGGATTTGAACTTTCGAAAGTTGTGCCCGCAGTTATGGGCAGATGGGAATTTATTAATGTCCGGTTGTAGATAACTTGAACCTTAACTTAATTAAAATGAATCAACAGCGTGTGTAACCGTGATGGTCTCTTTCCGGCGGAGTCCGGGAAGTGAACACGGTGTTGGTGTTATGCTTGACGTAGGTTGTTCTAGGATCACTTCTTGATCATAGTTTCTCGATCGTGCTTTGCCTTCTCTTCTCGCTCTCATTTGCGCATGTTAGCCACCATATATGCTAGTCGCTTGCTGCAGCTCCACCTCGTACCTTTACCTTACCCATAAGCTTAAATAGTCTTGATCGCGAGGGTGCGAGATTGCTGAGCCCCCGTGGCTCACAGATACTTCCAAAACCAGCTTGCAGGTGCCGATGAGTTCGTGCAAATGACGCAACCAAGCTCAAGGAGGAGCTCGTTGAAGATCCTGCCCTTTGTGTTGTTTCATTCTAGTTGATCAGTAGTGGAGCCCAGTTGGGGTCGATCGGGGACCTTGTTGCATTTGGGGTTCTTCTGTTATTTTGGTTCCGTAGTCGGACCTTGTGTGTATCTGGTTGATGTAATGCTTTATTCATGTATTTGTGTGAAGTGGCGATTGTAAGCCAACTATGTATCTTTTCCCTTATTGTATTACATGGGTTGTTTGCGAAGATTACCTCACTTGCGACATTGCTTTCAATGCGGTTATGCCTCTAATTCGTGCTTCGACACGTAGGAGATATAGCCGCATCGAGGGCGTAACAGGCTTGGCGGCCGCGGTGGCGAGCTGCCTTCAAGCGCCGCAACGATGGTGAGCGCGGGGATCTCCTCCCTTCGCCCGCCGGTGGAGGAGTGCCATCGTGCGTAAGCGCACACGCGCGGCGCTCGCCCCAGCAGCGCCAGCACATAGGCATGGAGATCCAGCCATCCAGCGGCTCCGGGCGGCCGAGGACGCCTGGTTTGAGGCGCAGGAGGTGGCCGCCGTCAGGGACGAAGCTGTAGTAGTGCCGCTCGATGCGTTGAAGGAGGAGCAGCAGTTCACCTTCGTCCTCTCCAACTCCCTCATGGAGCACCACCTTAGCATCGGCAAGTCCGGTGATGGTGATGGTGACGACGAGCAGAACTCTGGTGACAAGTACTTTAAGTTCAAGTATGAACTAGTTTAAGTTTGAAGCATGTTTTATGAACTATGTTTATGTCGCGTAGTATGAACTATGTTTAATTCCCGTTTTATTAAGCTTGTATGAACTAAACAATGTTTATGTCGAACTCTGGTGATGTTTAAATGGCGCAAACTACTAGTATGAAAATTGAGTAAACTTCGGTGAGTTTTTTCAAAACAAACATCCCACTCTATTACTGTGTTACAAAAGTTACATCGCTGAGTAAAAGCAGGATAATTCACTAGGCGTCTTATAAAAAAACTACTACATAAAGGCCCCTTTGCCAAATTTGCCTGTTCATGGGCGACCATATTTGCCTCTCTAGGACAATGCACAAAAGAAGTATAAAGAAAATAGCATGCCATGTGATAACCGTCGTCGAAGATTGATGCTGCTGGTCCTGCCGATCTTCCTCCCTCATTCATAGTATTCACCACTTCCAAATTATCGAAATTAATGATGACCTATTACAACCTATAGTCTGTGTTAAAGATAAACCATATCGCAATGCAGTTGCTTCGGCTGAAAGAATGTCATAACAGAAATCAAGTTTTTAATTACCCGCGCTGATAAAATTACCTCTATCATCTCTGATGATTGCACCCGCCGTTCCCACAAGCAGATCATCGTCAAAGGAGACATCCACATTCAATTTCACATGTCCTCTAGGTAGGAGTTTCCGTCCTTCTGTTTTCCTCTTAGCGCTTTAGGAGCGACCGTTTACAGGTCTTAGAGCAAGTCTAGTAGAGCCCTCACACCTTCAAACTTCTAAAAATAACTGTTTTTTTTATAGTTTTCGTCGGAAAAAAGCCATAGACTAGAACCCCTAAACCCTTAAACCCGTAAAAAATTTAGAGGTCCAACCCTTAAACATTTTCACAACCTGTACAAGTGAGGGCTGGGAGGAAAAACTCCCCCCAACCCGCACTCCTCTTCCACCCTCGCGCGGGAGGGAAGTTTCATCCCCGCGCCGCGCCCTTCCCCGATCCCGCCGCCGCCGCCAGCCCGCCGCCCCTCTGCGCCCCGCATGTCGCCCCTCCGCGCCCCCGCCGCCCGCCGCCCGCCCATCGCCCCTCCGTGCCCCCGCCGCCCGCCCGCCGCCCCTCCGCGCCCCGCCCCGGCCGCCCGCCCGCCACCCCTCCGTGCCCCGCCCGCCGCCCCTCCGCGCCCCCGCCGCCCGCCGCCCGCCTGCCGCCCCTCCGTGCCCCCGACGCCCGCCGCCCCTCCGCGCCCCGCCCCGGCCGCCCGCCCGCCGCCCCTCCGCGCCCCGCCCGTCGCCCCTCCGCGCCCCGCCCCGGCCGCCCGCCCGCCGCCCCTCCGCGCCCCGTCCCGATGGCCCGCCCGTCGCCCCTCTGCGCCCGCCCGGCCGCCCGCCCTGGCCGCCCGCCCCGCCCCGTCCTGGACGCCGCCCGCCCGCGTCCCCTCCCCGGCCGCCCGCCCGCGTCCCCTCCCCGGCCGCCTGCCCGCATCCCCGCCCCGCTCGACGCCGGCCCCCGACGCGTCCCCGCCCGGCTCGACGCCGGCCCCCGAGCTTATGGATCAGAGGAGAGGGTCGAAGATGGGGCGAATCACCATCTACCGGAACCGCGCTCTCGGACACGAGCATTTGATGAAAGACTACTTCGCGGAGGTACCTACATACCCTCCTTGTCTCTTTCGCAGAAGGTACCGAATGCGTCATAGTTTGTTTGTGAAGATTGTCACCGATTGTGAGGCCGCCTCCGATTACTTTAAACGTCATAGATCCGCCGCCGGTATCATGGGGTTTAGTGCATATCAAAAGATATCGGCGGCAATGCGGGTACTCGCTTATGGCATACCCGCGGATTATACCGACGAGTATCTTCGCATTGGGCAAGATACAACCACGGAGTCCGTCCATAGGTTTGCCAAGTTGGTCATCCGGTTGTATGGTGAGCAGTATCTTCGGGCACCAAACGAGGAAGATACAAAGAGATTAATGGAAATGAATGAAAAAGGGGATGGCCGGGGATGCTTGGTAGTCTTGATTGCATGCATTGGAGGTGGAAAATTGCCCAAAGGCATGGCACGGAATGTATTGCAGTAAAAGCCGTGATGCTACCATTGTGCTTGAGGCCGTAGCATCGGAGGACACATGGATTTGGCATGCATTCTTTGGGTTGCCGGGAACACTCAATGATATCAATGTCCTCAATAGATCTCCGTTGTTCAAAAGATTAATTTCTGGGGATGCTCCAGCTTGCAACTACAAAATCATGGACAATGAGTACTCGATGGGATACTATCTCACCGATGGCATCTATCCCGAATGGGCAACTCTTCTGAAGTCCATCAAGGAGAAAAATGGGGTGCCCTTAACAAGAAAAGAGGCTCATTTCACCAAGGCACAAGAGGCAGCCCACAAGGATATTGAAAGAGCTTTCGGTGTTTTGCAAGCAAGGTTTGCCATAGTTCGGGGTCCAGCTCGGTTTTGGGACAAAAAAACCTTGGTGAACATCATGAAATGTTGTGTGATTCTACACAACATGATCCTAGAGGATGAGAGAGGGTTAAACCTCCCTTGTTTCTATGACAATGTTGGTACCCGTGTGCAACCGAAAAGAAACCCTTCTCGCATACACGCTTTTCTTCAAGCACATCGTGAGATTGAGGATGCAACCACTCATGGTCGGCTCCGAAATGATCTAGTAGAGCACCGCTGGCAGTTGGATGGGCTGCGCATTGGCCCATGATGTATCTTTGTTTTACTTTTCTATGTCCTATTTGATTCAAACAATTATTGTAATTTGCTCAAACATTGTTGTAATAATTTGAATGATTATTGTTTTATTTGGTGGTGTAATAATAACTACAATGATTATTGTTTTATGTCAAATGTGATAGAATTTGTGATATGTCATATGATGAAATGTGATGAAATATGTGATATGTGAAATGATAGATTTAAAGGTTGGGGTTGAGGCAAAGACTAGAACCCTCAAACCCAACCCTTAAATCCCTGCCTTTCAATCTTTAAAAATATCAAAAACTGATACTTCTCAACCCTTAAAACTGCTTTAAGGGTTTGAGAGTTTGAGGGTTCTACTTAGACATGCTCTTAGAACTCCGGTGTCGTTTAAGGCATACTGTAAACGAAATTTATAGCAGAGCGGTTTGCCGGATGTGCAGAGATGCTCTAAGATCCAACGGTCGCGATGAGACCAGGTGGGACCTCTTCCTCGGCTGTCGGCTCGTGGCCCCGAGCAGGTGATCCAGGCGGCTGGGCATCGACTTCCCCTACTTGTCATGGCCTTGGCCTCCTTCGCGGTGTCGCCCCCAATCGCCGCCTGCGCCGCCGTCCTCCGCCGCGCCATGTCGTTCTCCTCCGTCTCCGCTGCGTCGCAGACGAGGGTGGGTGTGGTGCAGATGACCTCCGTGGGGGACCTCGACGCCAACTACGCCACCTGCTCCCGCCTCACCAAGGCAAGCCTTCCTCCCTTCCCCTAAGATCTAACCCTGCACCGCCGGGAGCATGGAGTTGGTCGCCTGCTGCGATTTGGAACTGGAAGAAACATTTAGTTGCAGCGAGAAGGAGATATGCAAGTGTGTAGTTATGAGACAATGTGTTTTGGCTATTGAAATGAAGAAATTGTAGCATTTCGTCTCGGACAAAGCTAGTAAGAGGAGGAATTCTGCATTTGATATGCTCTTCTGGGATCTGGAATGCACGAATAGATGAATTATAAGCAAACCTTTAGAAACTGAGTTCTATGTTATGTGTGTGCTGCACCTATCGCAGATTCGCAGTCCTCATTGGTTTTATTCTTTCTACAGTACTTAATGCTGTTCTTTTTTGTTTTCCTACTTTATTGATAGATAAATGCATATAGACTAACATGAGATAATCTTTTCTTAGGAAGCTGCTGCGGCCGGAGTCAAATTTCTTTGCTTCCCTGAGGTCTTCTCCTTCATAGGATCCAAGGATGGCGAGTCTGTTAAGCTAGCCGAACCATTAGATGGCCCAATAATGCAGAGATATTGCTCACTTGCAAAGTTAGTAAGAACATCTTTCTCAATTGCTCACTTGCAAAGTTAGTAAGAATATCTTTCTCAATTTATTTTTCCATTTCAAAGCAGAGCTTTCTCACTTGTACTTTGTAGTGAGTAAGCCTTTTGATTTGATACGCTATCAGCTCTTAGATTTAGGAATAATTGTTTCGCACTATCTTACAGATGATTCTTTCTAACTTTTATGTGGTTTTTTATTTCGTACATCTGTTAGCTTACAAATATCTTTTAGCTTATATAGATACGTACGCAAGTGTATGTAATGCTCCTTCATTAACTATCTGCTGGCACAAAAAATCCTTGCGATTTTGAGGTTTTTAAATGGAGTGAATCAGCATGTCGAGTCCTTATCAAAGCTTCATTATGCAGTGAGTCAAGTATTTGGTTGTCTCTTGGAGGGTTTCAAGAAAGGGGCCCAGATGATTCACACCAGTACAACACTCATGTATTAATCGATGAATCTGGAAAAGTTAGGAGCTCATACCGGAAAATTCATTTGTAAGTGCTTCTTTCACAGCTCTTGGGAGAAACTTGCTTTCAGTAATATTTGTGAGAAACTTGCGTTCAGTAATATTTGCGAGTACTTTATTTTAGCTGTCTATATTTTATCAGTCGTTATCATAGCTTCATTCTGCAGTGAGTCAAGTATGTTGTTGGGGCTTCCAGTAATAGAATGTTGAACAGTAGGTCTTCAATTTACATGGTAAGGGCAAATAATGCTATGAATTGAAGGGCTATAAGCTGCATATATTGTCACTTCCAAATAAGAGAAATGTTGATCACAACTACATTTGTCACGTCATATCACAGAGCTGCACAATCATATTTCTGGACTTGTGTCTAAATAATGAACTTTTGGCAAATGACTGTTGCTTCTTTCTTCCTTTTTACTTTTCCCTTCTTGTTGTGGTGCATTTGCAATACTGTAGTTCGGTAGTTAACCTTGGCATTGTTATGCTGAAGGTTTGATGTGGATGTACCTGGCAACATGGTGTATAAGGAAAGCCGTTTCACGACAGCAGGTGCTATTTATTACTCCCGTTTTCCAAGTTTTGTCTATTCTGTGCAATATATGTATATTTGCTAGAGTTGGTCTTAAATGAACATTCTATCCATCGGATTTGTTTTAAAATCTTGTATATCTGTGGTGCATAGGTTTCTCTTATAAGTTTACTCTCATATTGAAATTATTTTTAATTTCTAACTCGTTGTCACTTTTCCTAACGTCATGTTG